>NW_027397121.1:6364971-6407343 GCF_003265705.2 Callorhinus ursinus | reverse complement strand
GGGGGGGGGGGGGCGGGGAGAGGAACAGGCTGCGGCGCAGCTGGCGAGTGGGGGGCCGGCGCCCCCCGCAGTCTGGGGAAGTTCTAGAAGTGAGGGGGATGGGAAGGAACCCCACAATTCGGCCCTGTTCCCGCTCGGCCTTTTTCCTGGTGTCCCCCGTACGCAGATGAGGCCGAATCGCGGGCCTGGGTTTGGGGCTTCACCCCGACCCCACCTCTGGCCCGGCCTGCGCCTCTTCAGCCCCCAGGGCCGGGCCTGCCCTCCGCCCCCACAAACAGGTTTCTCTGCTTTGCAGGGCTCTGTTGGAACTAGTCCCTTTGACTCCCCGTTTCAATTTTTTTTTTTCTGGGGCTTTATTTTGCGGGGAGGGCGCGGAGGGAGGTGGCTTTCTTCCTCTACCCCGCGCCCGCGCGCGCCAGGTTTCCTGCCCCAAGGCGGGCTTGGGTGCCCCCTCTGGCAGGAAGTGGGGCCGGGTGCACCCGCGTGGCGGTGCATGCGGTCGGGGTGCACCAGTTTCCCGCGCCTGCAAGAGCAGCCCGTGCCCCTCCCCCCGCGCGCTCTCGCCCCTAGTCCCGGCGGCCGCCCTGCAACGGCCCGGCGCAGACACTTGCAGAGTCACCCTGGGGCCGGGTCTGGAGCAGGGGGCGACAGGCACTTAACCAGTCTCCCGGCGGTTAAGGAAAGTGGCGGGCTAGAGGGGTCGCCAGTAATTTACTCTATCCTGCTCGCCAACTTGCTGTGTGACCTTGGGCAACTTATCAGGCCTCTCTGGGCTACTTTCTTCTGGAAAACAAGGAAGCCCCATGATGATTTCCTAGGGTCGTTCTCGTAGACTTCGTAAGCATTTGAGGAATACACATTGCATGCACAGTGTACGGAGGGGACAAGCTTGAGGCCCAGAAGGGCTTACTACGAACTGAAGGATTCAGGTCGGGCCCTAAACATGGCTTCGCCTAGCCAGGCCTCTGATATTCAGAAACAGGTGGAAGAGACAAGCATTTGTTGGTCTCACCACAGAGGGCCTCAGGCCTTCACTCAGTTCCTGGAGGCCTGAATGAAGGGGGGAGGTCAGAGAGTGAATTGAAGGGTTCCCAGTTGTAAGAGGTGGGGGGAAGCTCCAGATGATGCAAGAACTTTCCCGGAGACCCACCAGGATTCCCAGGCATGCTGGGCCCAGGCTCTCTGGGATTAGGGGCTAGCTTGGCCCAACTGGAACCCCCTCTGTGAGGGGGCCTTCAGCAGACCTCATGTGAGGTCAGCACTCATTTCGGCTGATTAATTTTGATGTTTAGTTTGAACGGGAACCTGTGGTGTAATATAAGATTCTAATCACTGCCTGTAATTACAGAGCAGGCCAAGCCACTAATGACGGAGCAGGGTAAATCACCAACCACCTTGTTTAAAAGGGTCTTCAAGTCTGAAATAATATAAAATAGAATAATTACCAGACAAAGTCTCGCCGTCTGGAGAATCTTGATGCTTGATGCTGGGGGCCTTAAGCCCTCCAAAAGTCACAAGTTTGCAAAAAAAAAAACAAACTTTTTTTTCCTCTCGAGTTAAAATTGGAAATTGTCTGAAAATCTGAAAAGGGGAAAGGAAAGTCATTTTCGAATGTTCTAGTTCTCATTTTGATTGGAGCGAGGACTTCTGTTGTGGACATATTTTCACTATGAACTGGTTTGATCCTTGGCATCAGTGTGGAAAGGTGGTTAAGGTAGATGTCTTAAGGCCTTACCCCCATTTTACAGACTGAAGGTCTTTTAGAAGTGAAGCCGCTTGGGCGCAACCTTTGCCAAGAGCAACCAGGGATTGGTTACCAGGGACGTGTGGAGCCATGGGTCTCTCAGGTCTTGTGGCTCTGCAACTGGGAAGACAGAGGGGGATTGGACCGGGTCGGGGGGAAGACCCTCACTGTCTTTTAAGCTTCTGGAAGAGGCTCCCAAATACGGGGTGCCAGGTGCTTCTTTCAGTGGGAGGTTTTAGGTAAACTCAGAATTAGCGGGGCTGATTAAACCCAAAACAGCCTCTAAGAAGAGGGAAGATGCTAGAAAAGAACCAAGAAACTTTGAGGACCAGCCCTGCTAGGTGGGGTGGGCAGCTAGCATGTTAGAAGGATCTCAGTGGAGAAATTCTGTCCCTCCTGAAAGCAGGCACTAAAGGGGAAGATCTCATTTGACTCCAGGTGGTGGGGTGGGGGAAAGGGGAGACCCACCTTTCAGCTTTGGGTTTGTTTTCCTCCCTTCACTACAATTTCAACCATCTTCCCCCTTCCCAAAACTCTTCCCAGCCTTGAATCCCCAAAGCTCTACCCCAGGGAGAGAGCGGACAGGAGAGCTAACGGGTGGGGTGGGCACCAGCCCTGGCCAGGTCATTGGTGTGGAGTGTCAGGGTTGGCCCTGGTAGCGTTTGGGCGTGAGGCTTGGGCCATGGCGGATAGGCAACACTGTTGGCCAGGTGGGCCGGGGGCTGGTGCCCATGGCGGCCGTGTGTCCAGGGCTTATTGCCTCTGCTAACCTTTCCTCCCTTGTTGCCTGTGAGCCGCTCAGGCTGGGTTTTCACTTAAGGGAAAGGGCAGCTGACTAGAGAGAGGGGCCCTGGGGCAGTGAGAGTGCTCCCCCCCCATCTATATCTTTGTCCAGGTGGCCTCACCCACAGAACCACATCTGAGCTGGCTATGGTCTTGCGCCTGGGCCCCGTGGGGGTGGCAGGACAACAAAGCACCCTTCTGAGCAGGAGATAAGAAGCTGATTAGGGCCAACGGCCCAGCCCCACCCTTTAGCAGCCTGCTGGGGCCAGGCGGACCCTGCTCCATCCCCCGATTCTCAGCAGGGCAGGAATCCCAAGTATCCCCAGGAGCAGGCAGGGTCCCACAGTGCCCCTTGATGGTGGGAATGGTGAAGAGGGTAGGAGGTGGACAAAGCAAGGTCTTGCGTTTAAAACAACTTCTGCTTCCCAGCATCCCAGCCATCGCTCCTCCACCTGCTCCAGAGAGAAGGGAAGATGAGCGAGTCGAGCTCGAAGTCCAGCCAGCCCTTGGCCTCCAAGCAGGAAAAGGACGGCACTGAGAAGCGGGGGCGGGGCAGGCCGCGCAAGCAGCCTCCGGTGAGTCCCGGGACGGCGCTGGTAGGGAGTCAGGTGGGTGTCCGAACCTTTGCCTCGGTTTACCCCTTTGGGTTAGGGAGGTGCCAGGTGTCTCAGCAAGTGAAAACGAGCAGAGGGCTGCAGAATCATTGCTGTGTGTGTGTCCTTCAAACACACCCAGCACATGCCGACCCTGGTCAGCTCCTGAGACCCCAGGAGAGAACTCGCAGGGGGCTGAGAAGCCCTGAGCCCATGCCAGACCATCCAAGCCAGAAGTGACCTTGTGGTCACACAGCCGGGGCTCACACCCTGGTAACTACCCACCCTTTACTTCCAGGCTGTCATGGACCAGTGCCTTTATAAAAACGTGGTAAAGATGAGTCGCATATACATACAAGTTCCAACTTCTAATCCTTAGACTCATTGCACATACTACTTTGTCCATTAACCATAAACATTTCTAAATACTTAACTGTCAGTTTCTGGACTTACTCATCCCAGACCCATAACAGAAAGCTCCTGGGCCGGCACCTGTCTGGGGGCCTCACTTCGTGTGGCCCTGGGCCAGGCTCCGCTCTGGCTCTGTAAAAGCAAATGGAAGCCTAAGAACTTAAAAATGTGGGGAAGTTGGCGAGAGAGTGACCCTTGAACCCTGGTGCCATCCCCCACTGAGGTCCCATGGGGTTAGGTTAGCCGGCACTCTGGGGCATGGGGCACGCTAGGGAACATGCCAGTCAGGCTGTGGGGGCCACCTGTGACGTGGTGGAGATCTTTGATTCTCTCAGAATCGAGAGAATTCTGATTCTTGGCAGCTGGTGAGGCCCAGCTTACTTCCCTTTCCCGGGAAAGAGGACAGGAATTGAGGTCAACCCTTGCTCTTGGCACGGTGGGCCTCAGGCTTCCCCATCTGTAGGATGGAGCGCGCAGTCTGTACTGACTTCAGGGAGACCTGAGCCATGAGGAGTCTGAGTGGTGGGCTTCAGCTGCCTCTTCCAGAGCCCACAGTGTGTGGAGGGCAGTCATTCTCTTAGTCTGGTTCTCTTGGCCTCTACCTCGTGCGTGTTAGCTGGGGTCCACAGAGGGGTGTCCGAGAAGGGGGTGTTGGGTTACTGGACCATAGTTCTTCTAAACAGCCCTTGGGCAGCCACCCCAAAACCACAGCTGACATGCCTTTACTGCTCAGCTTCTGTGCATTATGCAGCAGCTTTTTATTCTGTCAGGCTTATTAAAATTTTAGTGGCAACCACGGCAGAGATCTCGGTTTCCGACATCCAGGCATAATTTCTTCTCTGGGAGGCATGGCAGCCTGGAGGGAGTCTAGTTTGCAGGTAGAGGCTGGAGGCTCCCTCTAGTGGGGGGGTATCCTTTCCCCTCTTTGGCATCCCCCACAGGGAGTAGGCAACTGTCTTGGTCCAGTGCTGGACACTTCCACACCCTTCATTTCGTCTCCTGATACCCTGTGAGCTAAGTCTTGTTACCATTTACAGTTGAGGAAACCGAGGCCCAAGCATCCCATGTCTTGCCCAAGAGCTTAGAGCCCAGCGGTGGCCGAGCTGCCCAACAGTGTCTTTCTGCTGCCGTGCCACCTTTCCCTTTTCTTGTTTCTTGTCCTCTTGTTGTCACAGGGAGGCGTGGGAGGGGCTTTGCAAAAGATGGTCAGAGTGAGAACTTGAATCACGAGGGCTTGCCTGCCATGGCTCCTGTGGATTTCTGGGTCGGGGTGCTGCTTGCTGATTCAGTCTTGCCGGGGTCGGGGAGAGAGCCATGTCTTTTGAAAGGGGTGGGACAGGTGGCATTTGTGGGTCCCTGATTACCCCATCTGTCTTTGCAGAAGGAACCCAGCGAAGTGCCAACACCTAAGAGACCTCGGGGCCGACCAAAGGGAAGCAAAAACAAGGGTGCTGCCAAGACCCGGGTGAGGACACAGGAGGGGGACGGCCCCTCGGCCCATGGCCACAGCTGGGGGGCAGGTCTGGGAGGGCACTGGCCTGTCCTGATTCTGTCCCCTGCCCCCTCTTCCCTGGCATGGGTGGCAGTGGGTCTTGGCTAATTGGGGAAGGCAGGGTGAGGACTGCAGCCTCACTTCTGGGGAAATCAAGTTAGCAGTCCTGCTGCTCTCCTTGCCTAGAGAAGGGTGCATTGGGAAGAGGGAAGGGGGACTGCTCCACCAGTCCCTGAGCTGAGAATGTTCCATTCTGGGGTCCCCCTGGATCCCGAGGGAGTGGGGATGAGCAGGGAAGGCCAGATTCCCAGTGACAGCAGCCTCTCAGAGAGGTTGTTTTGTTTTTTATTTTATTTTTTTCTGAGACACGACTCATATCCTCTGAGTCATGGGTGGAGGAGGGAGTGGGGGGCGTGTGTGTATGTTGGGGGGGGTGCAGTGTGGCTGGCCAGTCATCACCAGCTGGAGTCGGGTGGGCCTGCTGGGGTGAGAGTCCCAGGCTGCCCTGAGCAGAGGTAGGTAGTTCTGCCCCTCCCCACTGGGGCACTGGTCATTGGGTGAAGATTGTCCGGGGACATTTTTGACTTAGTGGATCTCTTCTCTGGCCATCTAGAAAACTACCACAACTCCAGGGAGGAAACCAAGGGGCAGACCCAAAAAACTGGTAGGTGTGAAGGGATGGCGGCGGCGTGGTTTGCTGGGGAGGGCGTTTCAGAATGGGTGATGCCGAGTCCTGTGCGCTCAGCAGGGAAGGATGGCTCTGTCTGACCTGAGCCAGGAATAGCACGACATCACCCTCCCCAGGCCTAGAGAGGGAAAGGGATCTGCATGTGGCCCAGCGTCCTGGCACCCAGCCCAGGGCTTTTAAAGGGCTGTATGCATGAGAAGTAAGGGGTCCCAGGTACAAACCAGACCCCTGCCCTAGCGGAGGGTGGGGCTCTTCTTTCCTCTGCTCCTAGCTAGAACAGACTCAGCTTCTAGGGGGACTTGGAGGCCATCTAGTCTCCATCCCACCCCCCCCATAATAGAAATGAGGAAAGAAGGCTCCGTGAGCAGAGGGTGAGGTCTGTCCTCACCACGATCTTGGGTAGGGAGGATGAGGCAGCAAAGGAGCTCAGCCCTGAGTGGGGTGGGTAGTGCTATGTGGGAGTTGAGAGGTGATCCCACACGGAGGCACCTCCTCACCTGGGACCCATCTTCCGTTTCTGAGCCCCCAAATAGCTGGTAACTGAGGAAGGTGGGCTGGGTCAGGAGGCTGTTTCTAGGGCCTACGCTGAAGTTAAAGGCCACCCCAGCCTTGTTCCTCCTGGCCCTTTTCTATCCCCCAACCTGTTCCCTGAACTCCCTGAGGCCTTCATTCCTCGAGCTGAGCCACCACCAGGGTGAGGAGGGGGGTTAGGGGGTGCTGGCAGGGCCCCAGGAGTGAGTAACAGGAAGCGAGTTGTTTTGGAGTTTGTGCCTGGCACGGGGGCCGCAGGCCCGTGTGGTGTGCCGACATTCCCGCCCAGTGAGTGAGCCCCGGCGGCACACACTTCCCTTTCCTCTCCACCCTGGCCTGGTTCCACAGCCCCTCTGCTGCCCCTGCGGGCCAAGGCCACCTGGTTCCCCTGCACTGCACCCAGCAGGGGGGGCTCATGCACCCTGCAGCCGCCCCTTTCCGTTCATTTCCTCTTCCTGGCCACCTCTCCCTTCCCCTCCTATAGAAAGCCAGTGACTTCCTCACTTGCCCCAATCGGGTGAGGCTCTGAGCTCTGCGGGTCGCGCCCCCCCGCCCCCCCAGGTCCTGGGGCCGAAGGGGCCTGGCTCTGGGCTAGAGCAGCATGTGTGTGAGGTTTTTTTCCCTCCCTTTAAATTCTTCCTTTTTTATGAATGAAACTGGGCCGTGGAGGTTGCTGAGTCACTCACACACTCAGCCCTGACTCATCCCCCTTCTGGAGAGCCGGGGAGCCCGGGGAGTGCTGGGGGCCATCCTGGTCTGCCCCCCCCCCCCCCCGTGCTGACTGGCCTGCCCACCTCACAGGAGAAGGAGGAAGAAGAGGGCATCTCGCAGGAGTCCTCCGAGGAGGAGCAGTGACCGCGCCGCGCCGCCAGCTCCTTCGCCGCCGAGGAGCAGTTTCCCTCCGGGACTGGACAGCGCCGCTCCGCTCCCCCCGCCCCCCCCTTCCCCAGGCCCACGCACCGCCGCCACCCCCCTGCGCCCTCACTACCACACTACACAGCACACCAGCCGCTGCGGGGCCCCAAGGCCCGAGTGGGGAGCAGTTTCCTTTGGTTTCCAGCGAGCCCTCACCCACACGCACACTAGCCCTCCCCGACAAAGCCGACTGCGCACCTCTCCGCACCCTGCCCCTTCTGCGTCCCCGTGCTCTGTGGTGGGGACGTTGCTGACTGGGCTCTTGGTTTGGGGGGGTCCCTTCTGCTTCCCCCATTCTCCTCTCTGGCTTCCCACTAAGGGGCCTGGGAGGGCTCCCCTGGCCTTAAAAGGGGCCTGTGCCCCGTCTCATTCTGACCTGCCCCACTCCACAGCACTGGCAACAGTAGGCATGGCCAAGGGGGGGGCGGCGCTCGGCCCCAGGAGGCCCACCCCCCTAGCGGCCTGTGTCTAAGGTGCGGCTCACACCCACTTTCCTTCCCTCCTCCCTTGCCTGGTCCTTGCTCTAGGTCGGACAGCCACCTTTGGGCACAGGAAGGAAGGCAGGAGGGGTCTGAGCCCCCTACTCTAAATGGGCTCCAGCCCACCCCCCCCACACCCTGGAATCTATTGCCGTGAGGGAAACGCAGTCCCCCTTTCTCCAGGTGAGGTCCAGGAGGCCCAGGTTCCCTGCGGCGGCCTCCTCAGGTGGGCTGGAGCCACTGCCCAACCCCATCCGCTTCCACCCTAGGCCTCAGTTTCCCCTTTCCTCACATGGGGCACTAATAACAAGGAGCTAGCCTTGCCCACTCCCACCCTTCTGCTCCTCCCCACCCCCCAAGGTTCTGGTTCCATCTTTTCCTCTGTTCACAAACTACCTCTGGACAGTTGCGTTGTTTTCGTTCAATGTTCCCATTCTTAGACATCCGTCATTGCTGCTGCGACCAGCGCCAAATGTTCATCCTCATTTGCCACCTCCTGTTCTGCCCACGTTCCCCTCCTCCTGGAGGCTCTTAGGGGAAGGGGCCCGGGGCAGAATAGGCTGGGTTACCGACCACCCCAGTCCCAGGGAAGGTGGGGCCCTGCCCCTAGGATGCTGCAGCAGAGTGGGGGGGGGCCTGTATTGACCGTCGAGGGTGTAGGGGCTACCTTCTCCCCCCTGTTCTGTCGGGGAGGAGGGAGCCATTATTTGTCCCAGCCTGGGGCCCCCCCATCTGGTTTCCTATTTGCAGTTACTTGAATAAAAAAAATACCTTTTCTGGACCGGAGTCCTTCTATGGTGGGTCCCTGGGGTAGGTAAGGGTGGAAGCCAAGGACCTAGTTGGTGGGGGTGGCCCTCCTGTGGGCTCTGTCCAGCTCTTCAGGCTGGGGGGGGGGGGGGGGGGGGGGAGGAAAAGCATTAGCTCCAGGGAAGGGAACTTAAGCCTCTCTTGAAAAAAGCAACCACACCCTAGCCACAAAACAGTTTATTTACAAAATATATATACTGAATACTATACATTCGGCCCTGTCACCATGGAAACAAATCCAAAGCCAGGTTGGGGAGGGCTCAAGAGAAAGGTGGTGCCCAGGAAAATGTCTCCAACCACCCAACTGGGCAGGAAAAACTTTTCATTAGCCCGGGGAGCCGGTGGGAGGCTCGGCCCACCAAAGACAAGGCCTGTGGGCTGGCGGGGGAGGCGGAGAGTGAGCTGCCGGGGCTGGATGGGAGGGGAGAGGAGACCCAGTTCCCAGCCAGGGGCCGGGGTGGGGGGGTGGGGTGCAAGTGGGGAAGGAAGCTGCAGGCCCCAGGCACTCCCAAGACCCCATGATTCTGGAGAGCAGGGCAGGGGGGCAGGTCAGGTCTTGACATCCAGCAGGGGCATCCGCTTGTGCTGGTAGCCACTCTGCCAGCCATGTACCACCTGTGGGGGAGGAAATGGTGCCACGGGGCTGGGGTCCAGGGCAGAGGCCGTGACAACCCCTGGGGGGGCACCCCACTAGCCCTGGCCCGAACGGGGAGGGCTGAGGGCAGAACCGGGCTCTGGGCTTCAGGGGCAGGATGGAGGAGAAGACAGCAGGTGCCTGCTGAGTCTCCCCGCCCCCAGCACTCACCTTGGGGTCGCCCACATCAGAGAGCAGCTCCTGCTCAGCCTCGTGCAGCTCCTCCGCGGGGTCGTAGCTGTACATGGGGAGCAGGTGATGGCGGAGCCGGTCGGCCCTGGGGAGCAGGGGAGGGTGCTCAGCACAGGGGCTGCCCGCTCCCAACGCCTGACTGCCCCGTCTCTACTCTCCAAGGCAGGGCACTTCCGGCAGGTGCCTCTGGGGGCACACTAGGATTCTGACAGTACATGCCCACTTCTAGAAGCGGCCCCTCTTCGGTGGGGAAGCCCAGTTTGGGCAGGAAAACCCAACAGTGGGGTGTAGAGAATTTCAGGCTTGTGTTAAGGAAAGCCGAGGGGCATTTCAGCCGTGGATGTAGAGCAGCTGATCCTACGGGAAGAAAGGTAAGCCGAACGCAGGGGAAGTAACGCTGAGGACAGGGACACTCACCGCTTTTTCTTCTGGACATACATTACCTGTAACAGAGACACGGCGCTGTGGAAGCTGCTGAGCCCAGGATGGCCCACAGGAGACCCACCTCTACCCCCTTCACCCATCACAGCAGGACAGCTGAACCTGTGCAGGCTGGACCACCCCCCCCCCCACAGCCCCGCTCTGCCCCAGCAGAGGTGCGGGTGTGTACGTGGGGGGCTCCTTACCACAGCCACCACCACCCCGACCAGGGTGATGAGGAAGAAAGGCCCCAGCACATAGCCCACCATGGAGTCGCTGTTGGCCTGAGGGGCGTTGGGCACCGTAGTGTTACTCATGACATCGGCAGCCGCCGGGCTGGGTGCTCAGCATGGGCAGTAGTGCCTCGGGAGGGCGCCTCCACTGGGCTCCCTGGGGAGGAGAAACGGAGGTTATCTATTTCACCCAGGGTGACATCCAAGCTCTGGATCCCTCCCCAAGAGCTGGTGGTGTATCAAAACTTAGGTCAGGCCCTGGGACGAGGGATCCTCCGGGTCAATGTGCCGGGTTTAACCCTACAGTGACTCCAGGGAAATCTGGGTGTAGAGGGCACCAAGGGGAGGCCCAGAGTCCTGCCCGGCTCCTATCCCCAAATCAGGGTGGGGCCTGGCTCAGGTGCTGGCCAAACATTTGCACACCTCAACTGGGAAAAGCTTAGCTACACGTTCCCAGCCCCTATTCCCACCTCTTGGGACACTGGGCCGCCAGCACCTATCCAGTGGAGCAAAAGGGGGAGATCTGACAAAAATATGAGGGTCTTGCACTGTGGGGCCCAGGGGGTGAGGTAGGAGCATCCGAAGGAGCCTGCCTCGGTCCTGGTCCAATCCCCACACTTTAGGCTATAGGCCTTCCCTATACCCTCCTTGTCTCTGGTGTTACTGCAGACAGAGCCGGGACAGCCTCTCCCCCATTGGTCTCGTGCCAGGGTGGACACAAGTGGGCAGGGCGGGATTGTATCTGCGAGGTGATGTCACCTCCCTCTGGTCCGCACCCGGGGCTCCGCCCATGTCCCTCCCCTCTTAGCCTGGGCTGACAGACGGAGGTGAGAGGGTCAGCTCCCATCGATGGATGCAAGATTGTCGATGGGCTCCTGTACGCAGACCCCAAGGTCCCCGACCCCGCTTTGCTTGGGTCTCCATTGGAGGGCAAGGTATGAACTACCCGTCCCGGTGTCCGTGGGGGCACCGAGCTTGCCCAGTCGCATGCACACCGTCCCATGGTCGAGGGGACCTGCCGAGGTGGGGCGGGTGTCGGGCCGCTCCTAGGATGCGGAGCAGCATCGGCGAGTGGGAGGTAGTTCCCACGGCGCTGAGCGGCTCAGGCCGGGGGAGGGAGGTCTGGGGGCTACGCAGAGGGCCCGGGCATCCTGGAATCCCGGCACCCCGATACGTGGACCCGTACCGGCGCTCTGCAGCCCATCCAACCCGATCATGCCTTACCTCCCGCCGCCGCAGCCCGGACAGGAACGCCCTCGTTTGGCTCCCAGGCCCCGGAAGAGCCGGCAGGCGCGTGATCAAAGGACCCGGGGAAATGGGCGGGGCCTCAGTCCCGGGGCACAGCCAATCCGGTGGCGGAAGGCGGACGGCCCGGAGACTTCTGGAGCCGCCAATCCGGAGGTGGGGGGTGCGCCGTGCGGAGGCGGGGAGGGCCCAGGTTGCAGGGTCCACCCCGCGGCAGCAGGGGGCAGGCGAGCGCTGCGCAGCGGGGGGAGGAGAGCGCGCGGGGCGGGGCGGGGCCGGGGCGGCTTCCCGGCGTCCCCCGGGGCGGACCCCAGCCGAGGGCTCGCGCCGAGGAGCTCCCGTATGCAGGCTGCGGCCGGGCATCGGGCTTCCTCGTTCCCCGGGGTGGAGCCCAGGTGTAGGGCCAAGCCACGCCCCGAAATTTAGTCCAGGCGAGCGGCGCCTGGCTGCTCTCCCCGCCACGGGACCCTGCCCGGGGCCCCCAAGGACTCCATTAGTGTTTACGGAGCCTTCCAAGCCTCCTAAGGGCCAGAGGGGCCCTCTGGGCTGTGCTCTGAGGGTAGATAGAGTAGGCAGGCCGGGGTTCGCCTCTGCCCAGCGATGGGACCTGGGACCCACTTACCCTCCACCCTTTTCTGCGCCTCAGTCGTAACGTCTGTGAAACAGACTCGTGAGGATTAAGCGATGACGTGGATAAGGAGTCTGGCACACACCACGCCCTGTTAAAGCCCCCGCTAACCTCCGTCCGGTTTCCAAGGGCACAGATGGTGCAGCGGGGTGCAGTCCCCCTCGGCCACAAGAAACTTGAGAAGGAGGTACAGGGCGCCTGGGTGGCTCAGTTGGTTAAGCGACTGCCTTCGGCTCAGGTCATGATCCCGGAGTTCCGGGATCGAGTCCCACATTGGGCTCCCTGCTCAGCAAGGAGCCTGCTTCTCCCTCTGACCCAACCCCCTCTCATGTACTCTCTCTCATTCTCGCTCTCTCAAATAAATAAATAAATCTTAAAAAAAAAAAAAAAGGTACATTCGAAAGCTTTAGTGGTCTCATCATTACAGTGGCACACACTGGAGATGGATCGATGGATTTTACCAATGTCAGCATCCTGGTTGTGATATTCTGCCATAGTTGTGCAAAAGTTAGCATTGGGAGAAGCTATGCAAAGCGTACAAGGGATGTCTATTATTTCGTACAACTGCATGTGAATCTACAGTTACCTCAAATACGTGTGTGTGTAGCTTTGTACCCAGATCTTGCCACCTCTCCCCCCAAATCACACACGGTTAGGAAAACTCCAGACTCGCAGGTGATGGAAGCCACCCAAGAACGTAAAAGTTGTGGGAGCTGAACCAGGCTGAGGCTCTCCAGGGTCCTTGGGTGGTACTGGAGATAGAGGGCTAACCTGTATCACCTTATTCTTGCCAAAGACAGCCAATGGCACAGACATGGTTGAACCACTTGGTCTGTTCTGGCCTGTTTCCTCAGGTCCTTCCAGAGGTGGGATTAGGGCAGGTCTGATGCAGAGATGACCCAACCTAGAACCAGAGGGCAGTTGGGAACTCTGGCCTCTTGCCTTCAGACACCATCATCTGACTGGTAGGAAATCAGAGATAAGGGGAAAGGAATGACAGAAATGCCCGGGTCTGGAGGCTCTGGGTGGATTCCTGGTATTCTCAGGCTTTTGAGTCTGAAGAGTAAGGAGACCACTCATCCCAGGCTTCTTCTTCTTCTTCATTTTTTTTTTTTTTTTTTATGATTTTACTCATTTGACAGACAGAGCAGGAACACAAGCAAGGGGAGCGGGAGAGGGAGAAGCAGGCCTCCCACCAAGCAGGGAGCCCAATACGGGGCTCGATCCCAGGACCCCAGGATCATGACCCTAGCCGAAGGCAGACGCCCAACAACTGAGCCACCCAGGCGCCCCTCATCCCAGGCTTCTATCAGAGCTGAGGGCAGAGGGAGGAGGCCACCTTCCCTGGCGGAGCCTGCCTTGCAAGGAGGTTAGGATCAAATGATAGGTTTTAGAATCCAGATCGCCTTGGCTGCCCACACATCCAACCTCTGTCCTCAACCTCACAGCTTCTGACCACATATCTTGAGGGCCCTGTAGGAGTGGGCTTAGTGGTCAACTGGCTAAGCCAGTGTGTAGACAAGACTGGGGTCTCAGGGTCAGAAACTCAGCATGCTTTTACCTCCCTTACTCCCAGGACAGAACACCATTCTGAGCTAGGCAGGTCAGGTGGGGTGACCCCAATTTAAAAATGAGTAAGCTGAGGCCCTGAGCAGTGTGATGACTTCCCAGGGCCTTGGTGTGATCAGCGAGGGTGAAGAAGAAGGGAACGACAGGTGGGCCCTCTTCCTGGACAGCCCTGTGCCAGCATCTGTTCCATGTCTGTGTTGGAAGCTGGTTTGCTCCTGGGATAAGGCTTCAGATCCCAAGAGGGTACCCCAGGCCTAGCCAGGGAATACTCCAGCCCTCCCTGCTCTCTTCATGCTGCTGCAGCCTCAGGAAGGGGACACACAGGGCAGAGCTGAGGTTGCACTCTGCCACCCTGATCAAGTTTTGACTGTACCCTTACCCTGTGGTTATGGTTCGTGCCTAGGCTTATGTATGCACTTTCACTAATGCCTTGCTCATCTTTGTGTCCCCCTGCTCTGGACCTACCTAACAAATCATAAAAGCAACACTTAAGAAGATCAAATTGTTGACAAGTAATGTAAATTCATTACAGAACAAAGCTCAAGATTTATAGGAATGCAGCTATCCAGCCCTCAATAAGAAAACATTCATAATGTGTGGCACCCATTAAAAAAATGGGCCCATAAATACTTAGATATGTAAAGAGGCAGGAAAACGGTCTCTAATCAACTGAAACTGACCCAGAACTGAAAGATGGAGGGCCTAAGGAGGACATTAAAACTGTTAAAATTGTATTCCTTATGCTCAAAAAGTTGAAAGACAAGGAAGGTATAAAAAAGCCTCAAATTGAATTTCTGACATGAAATCTACAATGTCCAAGATGAAAAATACATCGGATGAGATTAATGGCAGATTATATACTGCAGAAAAAAAGATATGTGAACATGAAGGCATTAGAATAGAAGTTATCCAAAATGAAAGGACAAAAAAGAATCTAAAAAAAAATTACAAGAGCACCAGTGAATTGTGGGACAATATCAAAGGGTCTAATATATGGGTAATTAGAGACTCAGAAGAAAAGAAAGAGGGGACAAAATATTTGAAGAAATAATGACTGGGGGCGCCTGGGTGGCTCAGTTGGTTAAGCAACTGCCTTCGGCTCAGGTCATGATCCTGGAGTCCAGGGATCGAGTCCCGCATCGGGCTCCCTGCTCGGCAGGGAGTCTGCTTCTCCCTCTGACCCTCCCCCCTCTCATGCTCTCTCTCTCTGTCTCATTCTCTCTCTCAAGTAAATAAATAAAATCTTTAAAAAAAAAAAAAAAAGAAATAATGACTGAAAGGTTTCCAAATGTAATGAAGACTATAAACCCACAGATCCAGGAAAATGATAAGCCCCAAGCACAAGAAACATGAAAAAAAAACACAAAACTATATGAAGGCACATTATAATCAAATTGCTTAAAATGAGTAATGAAGAGGAAATCTTAAAAGATGTAAGGTACAGAGGAACAAAGTTAAGAATGACATCAGATTTTCACCCCAAACAACCTGTGTAAGAAGACAGTGAAACAATATCTTTAAAGCATTTAAAGAAAACCTCCCAATGTAGAACATTAGGCAAAAATATCTTTCAAAAACATACAATAGCCAAATTATGGAAGCAGCCTAAGGGTCCACTGATAGATGAATGGATAAAGAAGATGTGGTATAAATATACAATGGAGTATTTTTCAGCCATTAAAAAGGATGAAATCTTGCCATTTGCAACAACATGGATGGAGTTAGAGAGTATAATGCTAAGCAAAGTTAAGTCAGAGAAAGACAAATACAATGTTTCACTCATGTGGAATTTGAGAAACAAACAAACAAACAAAAAATGGACAAAGGAAAAAAAGAGACAGAGAGAGAGAAAGCAAGACACAGACTCTTAACTATAGAGAACAAACAGGTTGTATATGAGAGGGGAGGTAGGCAGGGGGATGGGTGAAACAGGTGCTGGGGATTAAGGAGAGCACTTGTCGTGATGCGAACTGGGTGATGTATGGAAGTGTTGAATCACTAGATTGTACACCTGAAACTAACATAACGCTGTATGTTTACTAGAATTCAAATGAAAACTTCATAAAAAATATCTTTCAAAAACAAAGGTGAAATAAAGACATCTTCAGATATATAAAAACTGGAAGAATTCATCACTAGCAGACCTGCACTACAAAAATGTTAGAGGAATTTCTTCAGGCAAAAAGAAAATGGTACCAAGTAAAGATATGGACCTATCCTTCAATCCCAAAGGAATGAAGAGCTCTGGCAATGGTAACTACCTAAGTATATACTTTTTTTTCTTATTAGTTACATCTTTTAAAAAAATAATTGTTAAAAAAATGATAATGTATTACGGGTTTGTGCACTGAGAACATTTACCAAAATAGACCATATTCTGGGCCATAAAACAAGTCTCAAGTTTAAAAGGATTCAAGTTAACACATGTAAAAGTAAAATGTATTATGTCAATAGTGTAAAGGCTAGATAAGAAATGGAAATATATTATTGTAAGATTCTGGAGTGCCTGGGTGGCTCAGTCGGTTAAGCGTCTGACTTTTTTTTTTTTTAAAGATTTTATTTATTTATTCATGAGAGACAGAGGGAGAGAGAGAGAGAGAGAGAGAGAAGCAGAGGGAGAAGCAGGCTCCCAAGAAGCAGGGAGCCCGATGCGGGACTCAATCCCAGGACCCTGGGATCATGACCTGAGCCGAAGGCAGACGCTTAACCATCTGAGCCACCCAGGAGCCCGAAGCGTCTGACTTTTGATTTCAGCTCAGGTTATGATCTCAGGGTCATGAGATGGAACCCTGCATTGGGCTTGTGCTGAGTGTGGAGTCTGCTTAAGATTCTCTCTCTCCCTCTGCCCCTACCCCCCCATCAGTCTCTCTCTCTCTCAAAAAAAGAGGAAGAAAAAATAAACCAGTAACAGAAAGATCCTTGGAAAAGCCTCAAATATTTGGAAAAGGAATAACACACCTCTAGATCAAAAAATAATTAGGGGGATGCCTGGCTGGCTCAGTAGGTAGAGCATGTGACTCTTGATCTCAGGGTTGTAAGTTCGAGCCCCATGTTGGGTGTAGAGATTACTTAAAAATAAAATTTAAAAAAATATTTTAAAAATAATAATTAGGATGTATTTTGAACTGATGAAAATGAAAACACAACATAGAATTTGTGGGGCACCTCTATTAGAGAAATTTATGGCTAACTGCCTTTAAAAAAAAAAAGTTCATGTCAATGACCTCAGCTTCCACCTGAAACCAAAGTATGCAGAAGAAAATAACAAAGATCAATGCAAAAATCTTTGAAATAGAAAACAGAAAAATAAAGAAGAATCAACGAAACCAAAAGCTGCTTAAGATCAACAAAAGAAATGTTTATAGCAGCAATGTCCACAATAGCCAAACTGTGGAAAGAGCCAAGATGCCCATCGACAGATGAATGGATAAAGAAGTTGTGGTATATATACACAATGGAATATTATGCAGCCATCAAAAGGAATGAGATCTTGCCATTTGCAACGACGTGGATGGAACTGGAGGGTGTTATGCTGAGTGAAATAAGTCAATCAGAGAAAGACATGTATCACATGACCTCACTGATATGAGGAATTCTTAATCTCAGGAAACAAACTGAGTGTTACTGGAGTGGTTGGGGGTGGGAGGGATGGGGTGGCTGGGTGATAGACATTGGGGAGGGTATGTGCTACGGTGAGCGCTGTGAATTGTGCAAGACTGTTGAATCACAGATCTGTACTTCTGAAACAAATAACGCAACATATTTTAAGAAAAAAGGAAAAGAAGAAGATAACAGGAGAGGAAGAAAAGGGGAGTATGTCAGAGGGGGAGACGAACCATGAGAGATGATGGACTCTGAAAAACAAACTGAGGGTTCTAGAGGGTAGGGGGGTGGGGGGATGGGTTAGCCTGGTGATGGGTATTGAGGAGGGCACGTTTTGCATGGTGCACTGGGTGTTATGAACAAACAATGAATCATGGAACACTGCATCAAAAACTAATGATGTAATATATGGTGATTAACATAACAATAAAAAAATTTAAAGAAAAAAAAAAGATCAACAAAAGAGATAAACCTGAATGATCAGGAAAAAAAACTACAAATCACCAATATCAGGAATGAGAGAGGTGACATCACAACAGATTTTTACAGATAATAGAAGAATAATAAGGGGAGATCAGAGACAACTTTATGCCAATAAATTCAGCAACTTAGTTGAAATGGAGAACACAGGAAAAACACAAATTACCTAAGTGCACTTTTATATTTATATTTATAAGAATCTAGGTTGAATTGATACCATCTTAGTTTTAATAGCATACATTACTGCCTCCTATCCAATTCCATACCCCCTTTATGTTGGTATTGTTACAAATTCATCTTTATACATGTGAACATAGATTTATGATTATTGTTTTGTGCATCTTTTAAATCGTATAAGAAACAAAAAAGAAGAGTTATATACCAAAAATAAAATAATACTACTTTTTAAAATTTTTACTGTGTAGTTACCTTTACCAGTGATCTTTATTTCTTTATGTGGCTTTGAGTTATCCTCTAGTGCCCTTTTGTTTCACTCTGATGGACTCCCTCTAACATTTCTTGTAGGGCAGGTCTACTAGCAACAAATCCCATTAGTTTTTGTTTATCTGGGAACTTCTTAATTTTGAAGGATAGTTTTTCTGGATATAGAATTCTTGGTTGACAGTTTTTTTTTCCCTTTTCTGTCAGTACTTTAATTTTTTTTAAAAAAGATTTTATTTATTTATTTGACAGAGAGAGAGACAGCGAGAGAGGGAACACAAGCAGGGGGAGTGGGAGAGGGGAGAAGCAGGCTTCCCGCAGGGCAGGGACCTGACACAGGGCTTGATCCCAGGACCCCGGGATCATGACCTGAGCCAAAGACAGATGCTTAATGACTGAGCCACCCAGGCGCCCCCATTTTAGTTAATATTTTTGTAAGCGTAGCTTGAAAAATATGGAATGCTTCATGAATTTGTATGTCATCCTCGTGCAGGGGCCAGGCTAATCTTCTCTGTATTGTTCCAATTTTCATATATGTGCTGCTGAAGTGAGCACCCTATCTGTACTTTAAACATATCATCCTATTTGTTTCTGGCCTTCATGGGGTCTTATGAAAAATTAGCTATTAATCTTAGGATGTTAATTGTAATCCTTATGGTAACCATTAAGAAAACAAGTAGAGGGGCGCCTGGGTGGCTCAGTTGGTTAAGCGACTGCCTTCGGCTCAGGTCATGATCCTGGAGTCCCGGGATCGAGTCCCGCATCGGGCTCCCTGCTCAGCAGGGAGTCTGCTTCTCCCTCTGACCCTCTTCCCTCTCGTGCTCTCTATCTCTCATTCTCTCTCTCAAATAAATAAATAAAATCTTTAAAAAAAAAAAAAAGAAAACAAGTAGAAAATATAGAGAAAAGGAAGTGAAGAGGAAATCAAAATGGTACACTAGGAAAAAAAAAATCAAACATGAAAGAAGGCAGTATTGGAAGATTGAGGAACAAAGAAGATGACATCTAGAAAAGAACACTTGTCTTGGTTAACTTCCTGTCTATCATTTAAATTAACACAAAGATGCATACACATAAAGTGTGCACGCGTGTACGTGGGCCATCAAATTCAAAATACGCCCTAATTGGAGCCCTGCGAGCCGTAGCCCAAACCAGTAAACCCTTTAATATCAGTAATCACTTTATTTTTTATTATTTTCATGTTTTTAAGTAATCTCTACGCCCAACATGGGGCTTGAACTCAAGACCTGGAGATCAAGAGTCGCATATTCTACTGACTGAGCCAGCCAGGTGCCCCGGTAATGACTTTAAATGTAAATGGATTAAGCTCACCAACAAAAAACAGAGCTTGGTGATGATTGTACAATATTATGAATGTACTTAATACCACTGAATTGTATACTTAATGGTAAATTTCATGTGTATTTTACTACACACAAAAGAAGACAGACTGGCAGAACGGATTTAAAAACCTAACTGAAAATAAATAAATACAAGTGATCTAACTGGAATTGAATAGACATTTCTCCAAAGAACATAACAAATAGCCAGTATGTACATGAAAAGATGCTCAACATCACTAACTGGGGAGATGCAAATCAAAACCACAAGATACCACTTCCTACACATTAGGATGGGTGTTACTTAGAACACAACAAAACATAAAATAAGCAAATATTGGTGAGGAGGTAGAAAAAATTGGAACTCTTGTGTACTATTGGTGAGAATATAAAAGGTACAGTCACTGTAGAAAACGGTATAGCGGTTCCTCAAAAAATTAAAAATAGAATTACCATATGATCCAGCAATTCTACACAAGGATATATGCAAAGGAATTGAAAGCAGGGATTTGGCCAGATATTTGTACATTCGTGTTCATAGCAGCATTATTCACATTAGGCAAAAGATGGAAGTACCCAAGCACTGACAGATAAAGGGAAAAACA
The DNA here is from genome assembly GCF_003265705.2 of Callorhinus ursinus. NCBI lineage: Eukaryota > Metazoa > Chordata > Mammalia > Carnivora > Otariidae > Callorhinus > Callorhinus ursinus. Next base: position 6,387,510 of record NW_027397121.1, on the reverse strand, counting down.
AAATATGGTACATACAATACAATGGAATATTACTTGTCCTTAAAAAAGAATGAAATTTTCACATATCTACAACATGTCTGAACCTTGAGGACATTATGCTATGTGAAAAAAAAATGGTTACAAAGGACAGATAGATGCTTATGATTTCACTTATATGAGGCACCTAGTACTTTACATATCCTAGTAATAAATTCATAGAGACAGAAAGTAGAATGGTGGTTGCCGGGCGCTGATGGGGTAAGGGGAAATGGAGAATTATTATTTAATGGGTATGGAGTTTCAGTTTGGGGAGATGAAAAACGTTCTGGAGATGGATGGTGGTGATGGTTACACAATAATGTACCTACTGTCACTAAACTGTACACTTTAAAATGGTCAAAAATATTTTTTAAAAAATCCAAGTATCTATTGCTTATAAGAGACTCACTTTATTTATTTAATTTAAGACTTTATTTATTTGTCAGAGAAACAGAGAGAGAGAGAGAGTGCACAAGCAGGGGGAGTGGCGGGCAGAGGGAGAAGCAGGCTTCCCGCTGAGCAGAGACCCCGATGTGGGACTCGATCCCAGGACCCCGGGATCATGACCTGAGCTAAAGGCAGATGCCCAACTGACTGAGCCACCCAGGCATCCCAAGAGACTCAGTTTAGACCCAAAGACACAAATAAGCTGAAAGTGAAAGGATGGAAAAATATATTCTCCGAGAAGAGTAACCAAGACAGCCAGGGTGGCTCTGCTAATACTAGACAACATAGATTTTATTTTATTTATTTATTTTTAAGGATTTATTTAAGTAACCTCTACACCCAACATGGGGCTCGAACTCATGACCCCGAGATCAAGAGTCACGTGCTCTACTGACTGAGCCAGCCAGGAGCCCCTAGACAAAACAGATGTTGAATCAAAAACTGTTACAAGAGACAAAGGGGAGGACATTATATATTGATAAAAGGGTCAGTTCATGAAGGAGCTGTTTGACGCAAACAATGCCAGAAATGAAGGGAGAAATAGACACATCTACAAGAAGAGTTGGAGACATCAGTACCCTACTTTCAATAATGGACAGAATATCCTATACAGAAGTTCAATAAGAAAATAGAGTACTTAAAAAACACTAGAAACCAACTAGCCCTAAAAGAGATACAGAACACTCCTCCCAATGAAACAATATACACTGTTCTCAAGTATACACCGAACATTCTCCAGGACAGATCATGTTAGGCCACAAAACAAATCTTAATAAATTAAAACACCTCCTAACAAAGAAAAGTCCAGGATCAGATGGCTTTACTGGTAATGTCTACCAAACATCGAAAGGAGAATTAACACCAATATTTCTCAGACTTTTTCAAAAACAGAAGAGGAGGGGAACCCTTTCTAACACATTCTATAAGGCCAGCATTATTTTGATACCAAAGCCAAAGAAAGTTCCATAAGAAAACTCTAGACCAGGTGCCTGGGTGGCTCAGTTGGTTAAGCGACTGCCTTCGGCTCAGGTCATGATCCCGGAGTCCCGGGATCGAGTCCCGCATCGGGCTCCCGGCTCGGCGGGGAGCCTGCTTCTCCCTCTGACCCTTTCCCCTCTCATGCTGTTTCTCTCTCTCTCTCTCTCTCAAATAAATAAATAAAATCTTTAAAAAATAAAAAAAGAAAACTCTAGACCAATATTTCTTATGAATATAGATACAAATCTCAACAAAATACCTGTAAATCACATCCAATGGCCCATTAAAAATGATTAGACACTGTAACCAAGGGGGATTTATCTTGGGAATGCAAGGGTGGATTCCTAGGAAAATCAGTGTCAGCACATTTATAGGGCAAAGGAAAACCACAGGATCATCTCAATAGAGGCAGAAAAGCATCTGACAAAAACTCAACATCCTTTCATGATAAAAATACTAAGCAAACTAAGAATAGGACAGCCTTTTCAGCAAATGGTGCTGGAACAATTGGATATCTGTATGCAAAAGTTATCAACATGAGGGGTGCCTGGGTGGCTCAGTCGTTAAGCGTCTGCCTTCGGCTCAGGTCCTGATCCCCGGGTCCTGATCCCCGGGTCCTGGGATCGAGCCCCGCATCGGGCTCCCTGCTCCGCGGGGAGCCTGCTTCTCCCTCTCCCGCTCCCCCTGCTTGTGTTCCCTCTCTCCTTGTCTCTCTGTCAAATAAATAAAATCTTGACAAAAAAATTATCAACTTGAATCTCTACTTTGCAACACATACAAAATTTATGATGTGTGATTATATTTCTATAAAACTAGAAAATGCAAACTAATCTGTAACGACAGAAAGCAGATTCATGTTTGCTTGGGGACAGAGGCATGATCGTCGGGAGAGGGATCACAAGGAGGCACAAAGAAACTTTTGGGGGTGATAGATTGGTCCATTGATTTGATTTGGTTGTGATTGTTTCATATGAGCATGTATGTCAAGACTTACCAAGTGTACACCTTGTATATAAGTAATTCATTGTATGTTAATTATACCTCAATAAAACTTTTTAAAAAATATATGAATAAAGAATGCCTTAAAAATAATGGAAGACCCCGTGGATTATCAGTGCATATTTATTTTATAAATGAGTTAATGGATTTAATGATGTGACTCAATGGACTGACGCCCAGCGACTGGGAAGGGGGAGACACAGAAAGAAAGAGGAACCAAGACTAGTAGAATTTTTTTTTTAAGATTTTTTTTTTTTTTTTGACAGAGAGAGACACAGCGAGAGAGGGAACACAAGCAGGGGGAGTGGGAGAGGGAGAAGCAGGCTCCCCGCGGAGCAGGGAGCCCGATGCGGGGCTCGATCCCAGGACCCTGGGACCATGACCTGAGCTGAAAGCAGACGCTCAATGACTGAGCCACCCAGGCGCCCCTATTTATTTTAGAGAAAGAGCAAGCGTGTGACCGTGAGGAGGGACAGAGAGGAAGAGAGAGAATCCCCAGCCGACTAGACTCCCTGCTGAGTGCAGAGCCCAACGCAGGTCCAAGATCATGACCTGAGCTGAAACCTAGAGTCTGACCCTCAACCAACTGAGCCACCCGGGTGCCCCTATTTCATTTCTGATTGGAAAAAAAAAATCACTCTCAAGAGTTGGAGGATATAGGACGTAACAAAGAAGGAAATAAAATTACTCATAATCTCAACTTCAGAGGTGCTTCCTTCCAGGCTTTTGCTCACACTGGCTCACTTCCTTTTGTTCAGTTATTTGGTGTCCCGCCGGCATCCCCTGTGCTTTCCCACCTCCGTGCCTTACTCCAGCTGGTCTTCCACCTCTTCCGGAAGCCCAAGGCGCTCTCTCTCTCTCTCTCTCTCTCTCTCTCTCTCTCTCTCGGTGGTGCAGCAGGGGGCCAGCTCCAGAAGGAGGGAGGAGTGGAGGAAGAGCTTTGGAGAAGACCTTGGCCAGTAGAGCGGGGTCAGCCTCAGCCCCCACCCCATTCTGGGATAAAGGCCAGCGGGACTGAGGCAGAGCGGGTCCCCATAGTCCCTGCTCCTGCCACTGTCCTGTCCCTGGTGGTCTGAGGAGCTGAGGTGTGGGACCTCGGAACAAGGCCCGTCCCAACCTGGCCCCCTGCCTCCATCCAGCCCTGACCTTGCCTTGACTACCCAGGTTCCTCCATGGTGGTTCCACCCCAGTAATTTCTCTGTAATGATCCGGAGACTCCCCCTCCTTCCAAAGCCCGGCCGGGCCAAGGCCAGCAGGTGGAGGCCCATCAGGTGGCCCCCACTGGGGCTGCATATCCTGAAGGAATAAGGAAGGAGGGACTAAGTGGGTCCTAAAATGCATCAGAAGGAAGGGGTGGCTGGAGGGAACTTTTTACTGGCCAGCTCCTGACAGCACCAGATGCCTGACTTGCAAGGTATTTGCTTCCCTCCAGCTTTCCTTCACCGTCTGAACCTGATCCCCCACCCAACCTATTTTTCTTTTGTCCTCTGTCTCCTCCAGGCTTCAGCTCCCTCAGCAACTAGGTGGGGACCAAAGTACTGCGTCTCAGGGTCTATGTGAAGGTCAGGGCCCTGTATAGGCAGTAAGGCGTTCGAGGAATTGTTTGAACTGATGGAAGAGTACGTTGTAAACTGCTCAAATAATGTCAGCTGTTCTAATCGGTCCACTCAGCTTTCTCAGATCAAGTTCCCCTCAAGTCAAACAAATTACCCTCGACTCCACCCTTCAATCTGCAAATCCGCGTCACTATCCCAGCTTGGCTTCCCTTGCTGGTCTCAGACACAGGTCCCACAGAAGGCACTAGCCTTCCGTTAGGTTCTGCCCTAGGTCCGGGAAAGTTCACAGGATCCTGGGCTGAGGGTGAAGGGCAATAGCAGGAATGGGGAGTTTCCTGCCCCTGAAGAAGCACCTTCCCCTTTTCCCCCCCTAACCCACAAACTCAAGACAGGAAGAGAAAGGTGGGGGCCCTGGTGGGTGCTACGCTGGTTGAACATCACCCTTATCCCAAAGGGAAGAGACTACTATAGTGCTCTTCCTCTCCCTGCTCCGAACTTCTCCCCAGATCCCTGAGGGCAGGCCTGCGCTGGCTTCCTTCCCAGTTTGGGGGAAAGTTGAGGGGGCGTGTGTGTGGCTGGTAAAGCTGTCCAGAGTACAGGGTGACATTAGGGATACATTTCCTTGTGTTGGGTACATTCCCAAAACATCACTGGGCCCTTTGTTTCCTCCAACCCACATTTCCTAGGTACCTGCTCTAAGCCACTCAGCTGGACACCAAGAATAGAGAGACAGTCTCCCCACCTTAGAGGGTGCCTTTGGAATGAGGGCATGTACAGGAGTTCCACAACCCCAGCGAGGAGACAGAATCTCCCAGATCTTGCCCAAAGGAGGGCAGAGCACATGTGACCTGTGGAGCTGTGCAGTGGTGTGTGATGCATTTGGAGTACCGTAAGAAGCTCGAGGAGATCAGGTGAAAAGAAGGGCAAGGTCAGTGGCAGGGAAAAGAGTCTGCAGAGCTGGGCCAGGGCCAAATCACAAAAGATGTTGGGTGCTAATCTAAGGAGTTGGAACTTTACTCTGAAAGCTCGGGGTGGGAGGTGAATCAGAAGTATCGCTGGGGACATCAATGGGAGAAGGGAGGGGTCAGATGAGATGTCAGATGAGAAGAAAAGTGGCCTGTGGCAGTCACTGGGCATGGATGGTTGGCACTGGAGGCTCAGTGGAGGGGAGGCATGAGCCCATGGTATCTGGTTTTCTCTGGGCAGGCGCAGCTCTTGCAAAGTGCAGTACAGGAATGAATGGATTAAGTCAGGGATGGAATTCTACAGGGAGGCTGCAGAGGAAGAACAGGGGGACCAGAAAGATGGGAGTAAATAATGGTGCATGAATGAGTAATGCAGTGATGAAAAGGGGATAGTGTTTGGTGGCCAGAGCAGGATAACTATTTTTTTAAGAAGATATCTCCAGGGGAGCCTGGCTGGCTCAATCAGTAAAGCGTGCAACTCTTGATCTCGCGGTTGTGTGTGACCCTGACATCAAGACTTGAGTCAAAACCAAGAGTTGGCCTCTTAACCAACCGTGCCACCCAGGCGCCCCAAGATTTTATTTTGGAAGTCTTCTCTATACCCATGGGCAGGGCTCTAAAGTGACCAGGACAGAGTACTACTGAGTGGGTTAGAGAGCAAGGTTCTGGCACCAGATCTCTCAGGTTCAACTACATACAGTTTCTTCACTTATTACCTGTGTGACCTCAGATACATTACTTAACTTCTGTATTTTATTCTAAAAGTTTTAGGACTCATTTTACACATTTGTGAACTTACTTTCACGTATGTTGTGAGGTAAGGAGATAATTTTATTTTTTTTCCATTTGACTAGTCGGTTGTTCCAACACCATTTACTGAGGAACCCAGCCTCTCCCCACCCTGGTGCACATTTCCTCTGGCTCTTAACGTCTTCCATATGTGCATGGGTCTGTTCCTCGGTCCCCCATTCTATTTTCTCTTTTATTTCTCTATCACATTGTTTTAGTGACTCTTTCTATGAAGTCTTTTATTTTATGGCACCCGATTTTTTTCTTTCAGGTTTATTTAAGTCATCTCTACATCCAACGTGGGGCTCGAACTCATGACTCTGAGGTCAAGAGTTGCACATTCTTCAGACTGAGCCAGCCAGGCACCTCTAGTATTAAGCCTTGATGCTGATAGAACACAGGACTTCCCTTGTAGTCCTCCTGTATTTACCCTTGGAATTTTTCAAAATTATCTTTAGACATCCTTGGCACTTGACCCTATGATTTTTTCGAATTAGTCTGTCCAATTCCCTTTAAAAGTAGTCTGCTTCCCTAAGCCTCCGTTCCTGTTACCAGACAAGGTAATGATCACAGGCCCTATGCATTGCAGGGATGCGGACACTAAATGTAAAGCCGTCAACACACCGCCTGGTGCTAAGGCCTGGAACACAGGGACCACGCTTAGTAGTATCATCTTCCTCAAATGTCCAACCTGATGCAGTCACTGCTCTGTTTTAAAACCTCTGTTGGCTTTCCAGTCATCCAGAGTAGAATTCAAACAGCCTGCCGAGCCAGCTGACCCCAGCTGACCTCTGTGGCCCCCCCTGCCCCTCTCCTCCCTGCCCACTCTTGGTATCATGTTCCAGCCCCAGCACACTTGCTCTTACACGAGCACAGTGCTGTGCCCTAGCCTGGCAATGCTATTCCCTTTGCTGAGAACTCCTGCATCCCTCTGCATCCTTTATGAGGATGGCTCCTCTGGGAAGGAGGCAGCCTTCTTTTGATCACACTTGTCACTCTGCACTCTGATTATCTGCCTCTGTTGTCACTGACAGTGAACTCAGCACAGCCCCTGGCCATCCCTGAGCAGGTGTCTGCTCACAGCTACCACTGAATGATCACACAGCAATTCTGACGTCACACATATTCCTCCACTCATTTAATGCTCACAGCAAGCACAACAAGTGGACTTCTGCCCCACTGAACAGGAGGGAACGGAGACAATACCCTGTCCAAGATCACAGAGCCTGGCAAACAGCTGAGACCTGAACCGGGATCTAACTGCAATGCTCACACCTTCTATTCTAGCAGGCAGCCTTTCGATGTAGGATGGTCCTTCCTCCCTCTTCCAGCTCCCTTGCTCTCCCACGCTCCTATGGTCCTCCTGCTTGAGCTCTCCCCCTTGTCCCCTTTCATCTGACCCCTAGTGGCTTACCTCCCCAGGCTGTCATCTCTCCTGTTTCGTGCCATCTGTCACCCAAGCAGGTGCTTCTGTGAGGACTGTGTGTCCTGGGTTTAGCACGTTGCTGGTATTCAGGACATAGAACATGGAGCCATGTGGCTGCATCCTCAGATGCTGAGATGCTAGCTGGGTGTCACAAGACCTAGGAGAGAAAATAGACCTTTCACACCCCAAATGTGTCTGAAACCAGAAAGCAAACAAGGCCATGGCTTATAAGGCCAGGCTGTCTTGGGCACAATGATCAGGTCTCTAGAGGGGATGGGAGCCAGCCTGATTGGGGGATGAGCAAGAATTGTGCAACTTCGTCTGGCTTGGATGCTCAGAGCTGCCATTCAGCCTAACAAAGGGCACGGGCATCGCAATGTGCACTGTGGCCAACTGTCCCTGGTGCTGGTTCCAGCAGCGTCACAGCTGTGCTGGTGTCCTCAGAGCTGATTTCCTCTCCTCACCCATACTCTAAGTTTTGGGGACTCTTTGGACCTCTCTTCTGTAGCCACAAGTCCTACAGGCTATTGGAAGCCTGGGCTGCAGCAAGACAATTCTAAAGCCTGCATTTACCCTCTGAGTTGGATGGGGGAGCAATTGATATGTAGTACATGTGATGGGGATGGGACACCTGCACAATGGCCTGTCATCATCGGACACGGGCGAGTGGAGAGTTCCGGGAACCCCAGATCCCAATTAGAGATTGCCATCTGGTAGTTTCCTAAGTATAGCACATCACTTGTGTCAGCGTTTATAAGCTCATGGCCTCATTATGCACACTAAATCTGGCAAAAGAAAGAATCCTTTGATAGAGGGGGGATCATCATAGGATGGACAAAGGAGGCCTGCAGAATCAGAGTTCAGGGGGAAAGGGCGCCCTGACCAGCTGGTAGGGCATCTGTCCTGTGGTGGAATGAAGTCATCAGGTTACTATTGTTTAGCAGCCAACTTCCTGCCTATTTTTGGCTACTCACACCGAGAGCCAGTGCACTAGCCAGGTTAACTCAACGAACACTGAGTCTCACTCCCTGGCTTCTCCCATTCACTTCTCACTTGAACTCCCGAAACAGCAGATCGTCCACAGGGCCACCTCTGACCTACCTTTAGGACAACTCTCAAGACCTCAGCAGAGAGTGGGGGTAAAATCAAAATAAGACTGATGTGAAGGACTCAAGGAAAACCTCGAGAAAGAAGAGACCAGACACTAAGCAGGGATGTGTGTGAAATACTGGTTTTTATTGGTTGGCACAAGATTACAACCTACAATTCCAATGCCCTTCCCTCCCACACATAGAAAGGAACAGCACGCTCACAGGATTAAGCACTTGTTTTTACAACAAGGAGTGGGCTACGGGGATGGAGGAACTTTAGGGAAAGCACAGGGGAAGGGGTCTGTCTGTCCTCTGTTGCTAGCACCACAGAAGCAGACGCTTTAGTAAAGGAGAATCGTTACATATGACTGGCCTGCTATTGAAGGGGGTGGAAGAGCATCAGCGGTGCACCTGTCTCGGACCCAAACCTGGGCTGGCTGGACCCTGTTCCTTTTCTTTTTAGCCCTTCCTCCCAACCCGACTGTACCCACAGGAAAGAGAGGCGTGAAGGAAGCCTAAAAACACCCTCCTTGAGAAGCGGAAACAGGAACATTCAGTTTCTGCTGCCTTCTCTGGACCAAATTCCACTCCCTTCGGCTCCTAAGGGCACTGCGCAGGTCTCCCTAGGAGTGCTGTAAAGATACTGAGGAAGGGACCAGGCCTGGGTGGGTGGCCCCAAGTGGGCAGGAAGGAAAACCGGAACTTTCCATGCAATACCAAGCAAGGCTGTTTTGGAAACAAACAAAAAATGGGAAAAGACCATGCACCCATGGGCTGGAAGCTCCGAAGTCCTGGAATGCATTTGGGTTGGGCTAAGGGTGATTTTCCAAACCCCACTTTCATACTGCAGCGTCAGGTCCCAAGAGGTAAAAGGACCATAACCAACTCCTCCTCCCATACAAGTGTGGTTCCTTGGTTTCCTCGGTTTTGTTTTACGCTCACTGGGGTTATTTCTGCCAACCTCTCCAAGGATGTGAGTACTCAGCCCACTGAATGTTCCACTTTCTACCCTTTCTACAAGTGGGAGGCACACCACCCATGCAGGTGATACACACTCTGTAGACTGGTCACCGAAGGACTGGGTGACCTAATGACTGGAAGCCTAGGTCGTTTCCTTTCTGAGGGGTCCCAGGGGATGGGGACAGCAGCAGACTTCGGTGGGATCAGAACAATCTAGTTTGAGCATGTGGGATCCCCCAGGAGACTGGTCCCTGGGGGTATGGGCCCCCACCTGTCACCTCAGTTCTGGAGACATTACCAGACTTGACCTTTTAAGACTTGGCTAAAATATATGAGCACGAGGGGGAAGGGACAAAGACTCTGCCTTCTGGGGGAAAACTCAAAACATCTTGACTCCTTGCCTCAATTTAAGGGGTTTCCTGGAAGCACCTGTCAAACTTGGCCAAAGGGAGACTGCATCTGGACAGTACACTTGCAAAGGGGGAGGAAGCACATCTGGTTCATCTGTTTCAGAACTGGAATGGTCCCGGGATTTTAACCTTTTCGGATGCTGATGGCAGGTGAGTGATGTGGAGGGAATCATGGTGAGGAAACCCCTTAAAAAAACCGCAGACTGTTTGGAGGCTACAACCTGCAGCAGAGCAAAGAGGGGCTGGGGCCTCGCTGCCTCCTCAGAGCTCGTCCCTTACCAAGGTCATTGGAGAAGAGGAGAGACAAGGTCCTTGAGATGAAGGAGGGCCTGGCCAGAGCAGATTTAAAGATGCTACTAACCCGCTTCCACGCTCTCTGATACACTTGGGTAGGCCAGAGCCACTTGCTTTATTTTTACAACAGCTCCCAACATCCTCAAATGCTCCCGACTTCCTTTAGCACACAGCAAACGGACGGCTACCTTTCCTAAGATAGAGGTATGGACTAAATGTTACTTAGTCTAACCATCTGCCTTTTCTTGGACGATACACCAGCTTGAAGGTTTTCAGACCATGAAACAATAAAAACAGACCTGAGGTGTACAAAACTGCACCACATACTGTTAACAGAGTGGACTGTTTTTCTAACCACTAAATACAACACTGTGCTGCTGGGCCCTGGACTCACACATCTGTGCCCCGAGCAACACATCTCTGTCCATCCGGAGGTGGGAGTGAAAGGGGGAGGTTCTCAGAGGCTAAACAAAACACCTGAAGCCAATGAGATTTTGGAGAGGAGGGTCCCCTTGGATTCTGAGCAAAGAGTGCACGAGCCATGTGAGAAGTGGCAGAGGGAAGGTCTGAGTCTGTGCGCTGTGGCTTCAATGCCTGCCATTCCCTTCGGAGCTCCTTCGTGTTCTTCGGAGGAACACAAGCCGCCCGCTTGCTGAGCAAAGGTCCTCCAAGTCCTCCCTGCATTTCAGCGCTTTGGAAGTTCTCCAGAACCTAACTTCAGATCTGTTCCCTGTGGAGGCTCTATGTGGGACAGATCTTTCTGGGTCGTGGGTGTCTTGATCATCATCAGCCTCTACCTTCCCGGGCGTAAGTCATATCTGTTATGCCGCTGGACTCGGGAAACAAAAACTAGAGGTCTTCTTTAGATCATTTGTTAGTGACACATCTTCTCCACAACAAACAGAGGTTAAAGACCAAGGTTTAACCCTGAAAAGCTCCACCCCCCAAAACGGGACAATAAAGAGGGTGACAGAGGCTACGTGGAGTCATTGCTGCTTTAGCTTACCATTTTCAAGTTGGCATAGAAGTGCTCAGAAAGACAGGTTCATATGGGTATTACTTCCCCTAGGGATTTATAGGTAATCTCACTGGAAAAATGATTTCCTGAGGGTGCCACTTCACCCCATACTAGGGAGAAGCAAGTACGGTCTCAAGGCCCAGCACTGGGATTTACGCATCTTGCTTTTTCCCTAAGGAGGCCCAAAGACTTACAGTTTTGATCTAAACGCCTGATTGGGCCCTCGAGCCCAGGGCAATTTTACTATACTGTTGAAATGTTCTCTGAAAGGTACACCCCACAGATAACTTCCACAGGCGTAAGCAATTTAGCAGGTAATTGTTCCAGAACTAGAATTTAGGTTCCACAAGTCAGTGAATACAGTCTTCACATCTGGCCTGGCTGCAGAGTGTGTGGAAGGATGGGCAGCACATCAAAATGGCGAGAAACCTGGAAAATACAACGCTGCTGCTTTTGGATCTTTTAAAGCCAATCTCTAGGGTTTTAGATGCCTTTTTTGGTGTTCTAGGGACCTCTGTGCGGGGTTAAGAACTGAGAATGTAAACCAAAGGAAACCTAGAGCTAATGATTAAACAACTGGTTGCTGGAGGAACAGAAGCAATGCATGTCTACCTTTTAGATATTAATCTCGCTTTTTTGGCCAAAGGCGCTTTCTTCTCCAGCAGAATCCCCCCTGGTGTGAATTGTGAGTTAATGTGGCTTCCCTGTGAGCTCCCCTTCAAGGGGACCATCTCATTTTCTCAGACAACGAAAGCTCACCAAATCTTCACTATAAATGAAGCTTCTGGGGACTTAGAAAGCTTCATATTGCTGACTCACAAAATCATGCGACTGCTAGCCTCAGCTCTAGCAGTGTGTCCAAATCCTCACCAAATGGCATTCTTTCTCTTTTTATTTATTAATTTCTAAGGGGACTAGGAGGACGAACTATTGGATGAATCTGAGGGCAAGAGGTATCATTTTCTCAGATGTTCTGATTAGGCTTCTCACATCCCTGAAAGGTCATCAGCTACGGCGAAAATGTGGTTAAAATGTGAAGCTGCCTTTGTAGGGGCGGAAGTAGAAGGGCTGCTGGACTCCAAATGAGAGTCTGCCTAAAATCTCCAGGTTCCCAGGGCCTGGGGTCATCTCAAGTCACCTAATCAACAGACAACAGTAGCGTTTACAGATTGCAGCCAATGCTTCCCAATTTGCTACCTGAACATCTCAAATGTCTGCTTTGGGTGACATCTAAAGTGACGTGGAAAACAGCTCTTCCGGGACAGTGATGTCTGTTGCAAGGCTCACCCCAGAGAACAGAGGCTGACCCTGGGGCTGCTTTCCCACCTGCTCCAAGTGAGATGGGTGCCCGGCTGGAGCAAGACTGAGGTCACCAACATCGGCTGTATAGCCTGGAAGCCTTGGGGAAATGGGTTCCATCCCAGCAGGGCTCAGAAGGAATGGCTGTCACCACAGCTGGACAGCATGACCTGTGTCGCTTCAGGTCTGACCTCTTTTAGAGTTTTAAGAATAAGAACCACAAGAGCCACTGCATTATATAACCACCATTAGATAATCTCCTCGCCCCAGAGCCTCTTGTGCTAACTTGTCTCCTATTTGTTATAAACATGTGCGTTATTTTCTGAAATGCAGAAGGGACCAGGATGAGCCTTGATTATCAATTAGCTAATCCTCATTTCCCTGAAAGCAAAAATTCAGCCCCCTGTGACTTCTCCAGGTCTTTCTCCTAATTCTAAATTTCCTCTCATCTAGGCTGGACTTTGAGAACACTTCAGAAGTACTAAAAATCACACAGTTGCGGCAAAGATCACGCTGTGGTTAAGTCCTTTTTGTGAACCAAAAGAAATGTGGCTCAGGCTAAGCTGTTTTAAAAAAAGATCAGGTGGGGAGACCAACAGAGGCACTCCTCCAGCACGCGGTGGAAATGATGAGCACGTACAGTAAGTACAACGTGAGATGCACACCCGGTCCGGCGGGAGACGGACTGCTCCTCTGGTTACACAGGTTCTGGAGGGGAGGGAGGCCTCCAAAGAGCACTGTATGTGGGCAAGAGAAAGGAGGAGGAGGAAGAACGGTTCTGTGTGGATGTTTTTCTCTTCAAAACAAAAGGTGATTTTTTTTTCTTCTAAGCAAGTCTAAGCTTACGTGGACTGACTCCTAACATCAAAACAGAAATTATGTTCACGAAGGAACTTGACTGTGTAGCAACACATTTACAAAACTGCTGCAAAAGCCTCCCAGAGGGCAGTGACCCGCTCTGCTCCCCAGAGGCTGCGAGAGGCAAGGCCTGCTGCGCCGCGCCATGCCGAGGGCGGAAATCCTGCAGTGCAGCCACCTTCGAGGGGCTTCCACGGCCTCACAGGGGGTGTTCCTCCCACACTCTTTGATCCCTCCAGATGGCCTCAGCTCAGACTCAGCAGTGCGGGAGCCCTCTCCCCACAGGGCAGATGGGGCAGCAGACACTTGTAAAAACAAAACCGTCAATTCATTAACTTTTCCATCCTGCCAGGTTTGCTACAAGAAAAATCAAGACTCCTGTTTCATGGGCTGCACCATTCTGGAAGGCTACAAAAAAAATCGAATACACCCTGGTGTATTCGACCCCTGGTAGCCATTCTCTCTCTCTCTGGTAACCCTTCTCTCTCTCTCTCTCTGGTAGCCCTTCTCTCTCTCTCTCTCTCTCTCTTTCACACACACACACACACACACACACACACACACACACACACACACACAGTCCTGGTTCAAAAAGATATGGCATGACCTCACGGATGCTTCCCCAGTGGCTGCAAATTGATAAACTAAAAACAAAGTTAATTTTAAAATAGCCAATGCTGTCTTTCTCTATTCTGAGCAGGGTGGACTGTGATGGATGGGCTAGTAATAAACCAGAGTCTAGGACGGGCAAATTCACTGTGAGACTTTATATCTGCGCTGTACACAAGAACCTGTTTGTGCCAAGCCTGAATAAGGTGAGTACTTGCAGAATCCACGGCAAAAGCAGTGTCCAAGAAAGACTCTGTGAGTGGGATCATTTTTGTGCTTTCTTCTGTTTTCTCCTTGCTTTCTGTGGAGCGGGGTAACGGCCACTGCAACCAGGGCTCTGAGTAATCTATCACAGAAGGGTATGACTACACACCAGTGAAGACAGCCATGGTGTTAATGGTGCCAGGAAGGGAGAAACACCAATCCCTGCTCATCAGGATCCCAGTGCAACAGAAAATAGCACCAGTTTCAGCAATTCTGGTGTTGGACAAAGCCTCTTTTTGTCAGTTAAGAAAGCATCAGCACAATCTCCCCAGTTAACTGCATTAATAGGATCCATTCATGTCACTGAAAAATACTTCTTGGCACAGTTCACTTTCCTGACCCAAAGACGCCAACATCAATCCAAACTGGACTTGGTAGGGTAATGTGTTGTGACACCAGCCCAGTAAAAACATCTTTAGATCATGAAAAAATGCACAAATTACTATTAACACTGCATTTCTCTTTTCAGGAGTCCTGTCTGTTTTCCTGCGAAGTACTTTCAATCCATATCATAAAGGTAGAATTTAGTTGGAAGAATGTGTTTTTTGGATTCCACTTAGTGCTTGGTTGAATTTATTACCTTTTCTCCTTTACTTATATGGACAGAAACTCAGACTGCTCTCAATCAGGCAACAAGCAGCAGTATGTTCATTTTTGAGTAGGACATGTGAACAGTGAGTTGGTATTTAGAAGCAAATCCCATGGTGCTGTTTCTGTCCAATGGAACCCTTACTTAGGGACAGAATTCCTTTCCCAGAGGTAGGACAATATCCTAGGCAAACTGTGAGCACTCCTTGTTGATTCTGTGTCTCAAGACTGGGAGAGAAGATACAAACTGAGAGCAGACAGCAAAATTTAAAGTTCACCGAACGATGTCCCCCCAAAATGTTGAACACTGAATGACACAGGCCTATATCTCTTATATATATATGTATATATACATCACTTTTAGTGGGAGGGAAGAGCAAAAGCTTTTCAAAGTTTGAGTATTTATTAGAATTTTTAAATAAAGAGAACTACGATTTTAATTTCACATCTTGGCTATGTTTTGACAAAGGAGATGCCACTAAGAGCACAGCAACAAACTCCTGTCCTAAGCCAGGGATTGACCAGTGTCCCCCCTCCTAGACCCACCCCTCGATCTCAAGACCCTTTTCTGCTTACTTCCCAACTAAACAACACAACTGGCAAATGAAGCCAGCAAGAAGCCTGTATCAAAAACCAACGCGACAGTTTGCAGTGAGCCAATGCATGATGTTGCTGTTCTAGTCAAGGACCGAGCATTCTCCCATACCACTTCTCAGCAGAAGATGGACCTTTTGCGTCTCAGCAGGAGACAAATTTACTATTTCTGGGCATGCTCCATGGTGCAATTCCAAATGCTGTCACACTGCAAAGATAAGCAGACACCTGAATTTTCCTCCTGTGTACTTTTTGGGAACTTAACATGGTCACCCAGGATGAGGATGGGGCCATACACCTGCACTGGCCCAGGCTAGCCAGATGCTTCCGCACAAGGACAATGTCCAGTGCAGCGCGGTGTAAGGCATGGATGCACAAGGAGAGAGGCCACTGTCAGCGGTAAGTAGCATTATGGAAAAAACTCCAACCCACAGGACAGAAACAGTGCTTGATGCTCCAGTTTTTTAGACAGCAATTCCAAGAATCCAGTTCAAATCCCCACTGCCAACACATAGGGAGGAATTCAATTTCTATCATTGTTTCTCCAGGTCTGAGCTGAGGCCATTTGCTCCTGGCTTGGTAATAAAAAAGAAAATAGGTTTCTTCCTGTGTCTTTCTTGGCATGGAAACACAGCTTTGAGAAGGCCATGAGTCTTGGGAGCGCTATGAAGGCAGCTAAACTCTTTCGGTACCCTACATAACTACAGTCAGTGACTGGGTAAAGGGAGAGGACCGGGAAACTTACCTAGCCACTAGCATCAAAAAACAAAAAGGGAAATTAACTGCGAGGCTCTCCATTTCAGAAACACCCCAATTTAAAAAACAAAACAAACCTTGAAAAATTAAACAGTTAAATTCCTCTTCTAAAAGTCATTTATTTACATATTATATGCCCAGTATATAATGTGTAGATAAATGTATCCTGCAGTGGAAGTGACCAACCTCCTGGACTGAAGAGCGCATTATAGGACAAATTCTTGAAAGGTTTCATCTCATATTGGTATCTTTTAATAAAAAAAAAAAAAATTAAAAATCAAAGAAAAAACGTCTGGCCAGGGCTGGGGTGAGACAAACAGGAACACTTCAGAATCCAAGGCAGAGGGCAGGCTGTCTGTCTCTCTAGACAATTGTAGGGGTGTGAAAAGGGAGGGACCGATCATGCACAAAAGTACTTACAAATTACATACCCACCCCCCACCCCCTCCATAAAAAGAGAAGAAAAAGCCCATCACTTAACACCAAACAGCAACACCATCAAGAACCCCTTTCTCTGCTGCCCATCATGCCTTATTTGGAGAGGAGGCCTGTGAGGAGAGGTGAAAAGAGCAAGGGAGGGAAGATCTGCACTCCAGTCTAGTTTCCAATTTCCATTCCTCTTACACGAAGTCTTCAGTCATCTGATGCCTGGCATCGAGCTCTGGGAAGAAACCGAGTACGTGGTGGCCACGACTGGGGTGCCATTGTTGGCTGAGTAGCCTTGCCTCAACGTTTCAAAATACGATGCCTGCACCGGTTTGTGATACTGCAGCACTTTTATGGCATCTTCTATTTTAAACCATTCTCTCTTCCTTCCTGTGGGGGCAGAGAGAAGAAGAAATGAGGACAAAAGGGAAGCAGCTGCAGGTTTCTGATCTTCAACTTGGGAGAAAGGGTTGATGAAAACAGAAAAGCAATCATTATCAAGACTTTAAAACCATGCATCATAAAGGTATTTTTCCTCACTTTCTTTCCTTACAAGAGTATATGCTTCAAATGCCATACAGACGCCCGATGCAGAAGACAGGGAAGACATCTGAGAAGTGAATTGCGTGAAACCCGCCCTCCAGAAAGAACCAGTGCTCCTGATCTCCTCTTGCGTTCCTGGGCCTCTGGGCCTTGCCCGGCCTGCATGTATACACCTGAAGCCCAGCCAGCACCCCCTCTTCTGCACAAATCAACACAAGCGTCGGCTTCCAGAATTACGACGATGGCTGCCTTATAATCATTTATTTCAGAATTTTAAGTTATATATCCACAAACAAAATATTTTTAAAAATAATACCATCCCTATTAACTTCTCAGTCTGTTTTCTTACTTTTTTTTCAACTTTTTTAAAATCCTTTATTTTTTCTCTTATAATAAAAGATCATTGCTTAACATTAGGAAAATGGAAGAAAGTATAAAGAATATAATTACCCACAACATAAGAAACCAGAAATGACTACTCTCAATACCTTCATGTCTTTGCTTTCTCTTCACCACACCTAAAAAGACACTGTACTGAACAACTATCACTGGGATCATGTTTTCGGATGCTCTGAATCCTCAGAAGCTCTAATAAGAGTGTTGTGGTTAGAAACCCAGATGCTGGAGCTAACATGCTAGGCTCCAATCTCATCACTGGCTCTAATGAACGGTCAGTTTGGGGCAGGTTACTAACTAGGTACTGAGCTGTGCCCCACCTTCCTCATCTCTGGAGATAATAAATAGTACCTATCTCACAAGTCTGCTGTGAGGATTAATATGTAAGATATTTGAATGATACCTGGCACATAGTACATGCTGTAAGAGTTTGCTTATTAGTATTATTATTATTGCTTCTTTTTTTACTTCACACTGTTTCTTAAGTGCTTGTCTGTGTTCTAAAAAAATATGCAGGGTGCTTGGACGGCTCAGGCGGTAGAGAGTCTGAATCTTGATTTTAGCTCAGGTCACAATCTCAGGGTTGTGAGATTGCGCTCTGCATCCGGGCTCTGTGCTGGGCATGGAGCCTGCTTAGAATTTTCTTTCCTCCCTTCTCCCCCACACCCCCAGCACTTTTGCTCTTCAAAAAAAAAAAACAACAAAAAAACCTCATCTGTTTTATTCTTTCTTTTAACCTCCCAGAAGAGGCCTAGAACTGAGATTATAGGAATAAAACATGTGAACTCTAAGGGTCTCGTGTTATATAATGCCAAACTGCTTTTCAGAAGGGCCACCCCAACCCCCGGTCCTGCTTGTGTGTGCTGGAATGCCGTTCTCACTACCCTCCCCGTAGCACTGCTACCTTTTCCTCTGTCATTGCCAGTTCTTTAGGTAAAGACGAGTACCTCATTTTTGTTTTCATTTCAAATTCCTATTTTAATGTCACTCTAACTGTACACATAAGTCTGTACCCTGCTTTTTTCATTCACCAACACCGATTCACAAGCCCTTTGCCATGCTATATTAGCTTTCAGAAGTCCGTGTTTAACAGCTGTGCAACGTTCCGTCAGATGCACGTACCTCAGATCACTTATCCTTCACTGAGGCATACGTTTAAAAGCCAATTTCCACCTGAAAAAGGCTCATCTGAAGGAAGGCTCATAGACTTATTCTCTGTATTTCAGATTATTTCAATATTTCAATTCTCAGAAGTAGTAGAAGGTGAAAGGCTTGTTGGATATTAATAGAGCAATGGTACCTTGAAAATTCATATCACAAGTGTGTGACTCCCGCCTGACAAGAGTGCTCTGAGGACAGGGCCATGCCACACTCATCTCTGTCTCCTTTTTAAGCCCTAGCACTGGCTGTCACAGAGGCTATTTTTAATAAACCCCTACTGAATTTATTTACTTAAGCATATTGCATTCTTACCACATACAAGGCCGTTAAAAGCCGAAGGGCCATGAAATGCCCAGATCAGCAGTGTGAGGGGCATGGTGACAAAGCACATACACACAATAAAGGGAGACATTTCAGCAACTGGATTTTATCTGTCTGCCGATTTATAACCGGTTTCTAAATTAATATTACACTTTTCTAGAATATACTTTCCTTCAGAAGCAAAAGATTAAACCATGAACCGACCATTAAATCACCTAAGTTTTTAGTTCCAAAGACACACACCCAACAGTGATCTGAGAGATCAAAGAGAATGGCTCCTCAGGAGAAAGGGAGGGGAACCCGAAGGGGAGTATGGATGAAACTGGAAACTGCTCCCACTACTCTGGAGGGAGCGGCTCATCCCACCAAATCAGCAGCTTTCTCCAACAATATGAATAAGCATCACAAGGAAAAGCCAAGGTCCTGCTCCCAGCTGGAGTTTTGTGGCCATCGTGGAGGAGGGTCAGTATCTGCTGTGGAGGGTCCAATTAGGCTTCAGAAACCACCTTTCTTATTTTTATCTGCATGTTTCTATTTGTTGACCAGGTATCCACCTTCAGCTTCCTTTTGAACATTTCAAAACACTACTTTCAGAAGTTCAAAATGGTCATGCTTGTTTCATTAAACATACCCTTCTATGGTTTCTTTCATCAGGCTCGTTTCTGGGTCTGGGTCATGACCTGTGGCATGGCAAGGGCCCGTGGTGGGGAGCATTTTGGAGGCTATCTGGGGACAACTTACCAATGTTAACTGAATCTTCCCAGTCTTCCAGGACTTCTGTGACAATGAGCACATAGACATACGTTCTGTGCTTCCTCTCCTGGTTCTGAAGGGCAAAGAGAGAAGGACAGAGGAAGAGCTTTCCCTTAAAGAGCTGAGATTACTTGAGTGAAACACACTCTTAGCCATATGTCCCGAGAGCTCAGACACAAGCATTCCTTTTACTTTCAATCATCCTACAATCATACATGGAATAGTGCCAGATGGCCTATTTAAAACATGCCACACTTGGTTGTGCTCTTTGGCTGGCCTTCTAAAGCCTAAGCTTTAATCTCTTTTTTCGTTCCCCTTTCCCTAAGTACAACTTCACAGGAAGGCTGTGAGAAGGAAGTTTGTGACCTCTCAAGAAAAAGGCACCAAGTAAATGTAACTCGCTAGAACACAAGAAAGAGAAGAGGCTGTGGGCGGGTGGAGGTTCCATCAATGCAAGCAAGCTGATTATCGGGTGCATCTCCCCTTCTACTAACTCTGCTCATCTTTATTTCCCCATTTCTCACTTCCTTCCACCTTCCTCCAAACCTCTACCCAGCCTCTACGCTTAATGACTGAGCCACCCAGGCGCCCCTGTTGCTATTACTATTGTAACTGTTTTAGGGTGCCACAAAGGACGCCCATATAAGACAGCAAACTTAATTAATTCCACTGACCAGCCATTCCCGTCTATCCCTGTCATTCTCCTTATTCCCTGAGACACAACAAAATTAAGATTAGGCCAACGCTGGGCGCCTGTGTAGCTCAGTTGGTTAAGCGTCTGCCTTCGGCTCAGGTTGTAGTCTCAGGGTCCTAGGATCGAGTCCCGCTTTGGGCTCCCTGCTTGGCAGGGAGTCTGCTTCTTCCTCTCCCTCTGCTGCTCCCCCTGCTTGTGCTCCTCCATCTCTCTCTCAAATAAAAAAATGAAATCTTAGAAAAAACTTAAAAAAAAAAAAGGTTAGGCCAATTAATAACCCTACAGTGGCCTCTAAATGTTCAAGTGAGGGAAAGAGTTGCATATCTCCTACTCTCCCTTTAAATCAAAAGCTAGCAATGATTAAGCTTAGTGAGGAAGGCATGCTGAAAGCCAAGACAGGTTGAAAGCTAGGCTGCTTGCGCCAGGTAGCCAATTTGTGAATGCAAAGGAAAAGTTCTTGAGGGCGCCTGGGTGGCTCAGTCATTAAGCGTCTGCCTTCGGCTCAGGTCATGGTCCCAGGGTCCTGGGATTGAGTCCCACATCGGGCTCCCTGCTCGGCGGGAAGCCTGCTTCTCCCTCTCCCACTCCCCCTGCTTGTGTTCCTGCTCTCGCTGTGTCTCTCTGTCAAATAAATAAATAAAATCTTTAAAAAAAAAAAAAGAAAAGTTCTTGAAGGCAATTGTAAGTTCTACTCCAGTGAACGCATGCATGACAAGAAAGCGAAACAGCCTTACTGCTGATATGGAGAACGTTTGAGTGGTCTAGATAGAAGATCAAGCCAGTCACAACCTTCCCTTAAGCCAAAGCCTGTCCCAGAGCAAGGTCCTTGCTCTCTTCAATTCTCTGAAGGCTGAGAGAGGTGGGGAAGCCGCAGGACAAAAGTGTGAAGTGAGCAGAGGTGGGTTCATGAGGGTTAAGGAAAGAAGCCATCTCCATAACACAAAAGTGCAAGGGGGAGCAGCAGGTGCTGGTGGAGAAGCTGCAGCGAGTTCTCCAGGATATCTAGCTCAGATCATCCGTGGCAGGGGCTACATGAAACAACAGATATTCAGTGTAAGATGAAACAGCCTTCTATTGGAAGAAGATGCCATCTAGGACTTTCATAGTTAGAGAGCTTAGTGCCTGGCTTCCAAGTTTCAAAGGACAGAGTGACTCTCTGGTTAGGGGCAGCTGGTGACTTAAAGTTGAAGCCAGTGCTCAATGACCATTCTGAAAATCCTAGGGTCCTCAAGAATAAAGCTAAATTGACTCTGCCTGTGCTCTTATAAATGGAACAAAGCCTGGATGACAGCACATCTGTTTCCAACACAGTTTACTGAATATTTAAAGCCCACTGTTGAGATCTACTGCTCAGAAGAAAAGATTCCTTTCAAAATATGACTGCTCATTGACAGTATACCTGGTCACCCAAGAGCTCTGATGGAGATGGACAATGAGATGAATGTTTTTATGCTGCTAACACAACACCCATTCCACAGACCATGGATCAAGGAGTCATTCCAACTTGCAAGTCTTACTATTTAAGAAATACACTTCATAAGGCTAGAGCTGCCAGATAGCAATTCCTCTGATGGATCTGGGCAAAGTCAATTGAAAACCTTCTGGAAAGGATTCACCATTCTAGATGCCATTAAGAACAGTGGTGATTCATGGAAAAAGGTAAAACATAACAACATGAACAGGAGTTTGGAAGAAGTTGACTCCAACCCTCGTGAAGGACTTTGAGGGATTCAAGACTTGAGTGGAGGAAGAAATTACAGATGTGGTAGAAATAGCAAGAGAACTAGAATCAGTGGAGCCTGCAGTCAGTTAAGCACCCAACTCTTGGTTTCGGCTCAGGTCACGATCTCAGGGTTGTGAGATTGAGCCTTGCACCGGGCTCTATGCTCAGCCCAAAGTCTGCTTAAAATTTTCTCCTTCTCTGGGCACCTGGGTGGCTCAGTTGGTTAAGCGACTGCCTTCGGCTCAGGTCATGATCCTGGAGTCCTGGGATCGAGTCCCACATCGGGCTCCTTGCTCAGCAGGGAGTCTGCTTCTCCCTCTGACCCTCTTCCCTCTTGTGTTCTCTATCTCTCATTCTCTCTCTCTCGAATAAATAAATAAAATCTTTAAAAAAAAAAAAATTTTCTCCTTCTCTGTCTCTCCCTCCACCCGCCCTGTGCTTGTGCTATGAAAGAAAATAAAAGAGAAGAGAAGAGAAAAGAGAAGAGAAGAAACAAAAAGAAAAAGAAAGAAAAAGAAAGAAAAGAAAAGAAAGGAAGGAAAGGAAGGAAAGAAAGAAGAAAGAAAAGAAAAGAAAAGAAAAGAAAGGAAGGAAGGAAGGAAG
>NW_027397121.1:6192098-6364571 GCF_003265705.2 Callorhinus ursinus | reverse complement strand
AAAGAAAGAAAGAAAGAAAGAAAGAAAGAAAGAAAGAAAGAAAGAAAGAAAAAGAAATGGAGCCTGAAGATGGGACTGAATTGCTGTAATCTCCTGATAAAACCTGAAGAGATGAGGAGCTGCTTCTTACGGATGAGGACAGAAAGTGGTTTCTTGAGATGAAGTCTACCCCTGGTGAAGATTCTGTAAAGACTGTTGAAGTGACAATAGAAGATTTAGAATATTCCATAATCATAGTTGATAAAGCAGCGGTAGGGTTTGAGAGGATGGACTCCCAATTTTGAAAGAAGTTGTACTGTGGATAAAATGCTATCAAACAACATGGTTTGCTACAGAGAAACTGTTTATGAAAGGGAGAGTCAATCGGTGCAGCAAACTTCTTATTTTGAGAAATTGCCACAGCCACCCCAATTCTCAGCAACCATGACGTTGAGCAGTCAGCAGCCATCACCATGGAGGCAATACCCTCCACCAGCAAAAAGCTCATGATGGTTAGCATTTTTTAGCAATAAAGTATTTTTAAATTAAGGCATAGACATTAATACAGACATCCTAAGTGTATATTCAGAGACTACAATCCAGTATAAATATAACTTTCATATGCACTGGCAAAAATCAAAGAAACATTTGACTTGCTTTATTGCAATATTTGCTCTATTGCCGTGGTCTGGAACTGCACCCACAATATCTCTGAGGTAATGCTTGTACTTACAAATAATTCTATTTGTCTGGAGGAGACTATGGGATTTTAAAAAAGAAAGTAAGCTATTCTCTGCCAGTGCTGCTTTGTTTTGAAAACTCAGCGAAACAAAGATGGTGTCTACCCCAGATTAGGACTGCAATGGACTGAATGTTTATGCCCCCCACAATTCGGATGTTGAAATCCTAACTCCCAGTGGGATAGTATTAAAGGTGGGGCCTCTGGCAGCTGATTAGGTTGAGAAGGGCTGACTCTTGGGAATGGGGTTGGCAGCTGATAAGAGGCTCCAGTGAGCGGCCATCCCCCTTTGCCATGGGAGAACACAGAGAGAAACAGCTACAAGTACCCCCTGCTTTTCAAGAGTTCTAGGTAAGCCACTTCACTTTTACGGAAGACCTACATCAGTACCTGTTTTTGCTAACCAAAAGAAATCCTAAGAGGAATTTGCGTTTCTAAAAAAAAAAAAGGTGAAAGGAAAAGGAGCATTCAGCCTTTCTGGCGCAGCGATCCATTACAGAGGCAGTGCACGCGTGGCGCAACGAGTGTGGTCCGGCCAGACTCCTTCCCCTGGAACGACACCAGCACTTCCTCATCGAGCCGCCAAAGCCATGAACTGGGGCTCTGCACACCTGTGCTTTAGCTTGACTTATTTTATGCATCCGTTAACAGCATGTATTCTGAGGTATCAGAAAAGCCTGAGAGGTTATTTTTTGGTTTTGGAAATGCTAAAAAAAAAATGTCCATATAAATTAATTGCTTCTTCACTTTCTACCATTTTGACTTACAAAAGGTTTCGTACAAACACGCTACTTTCGGCTAGCAGGAGAAACTTGTAACTATGAACCAGGAATTCGGTCCTCACCAGACACGGAATAGGCTGGTGCCTTGATCTTGAACTTCCTAGTCCCCAGAACTGTGAGAAATCCATTTCTATTGTTTGTAAGCCACTCAGTTTTGTTATAGCAGCCCGAAAGGACTAAGACAAAGAAATACATATTTATATTACATGGTTACTAATATGATACCAATTGCACCAAAGATTTTAACAGGCTTACCTCAAAAATTCCAACTAATCTTCCCAATGTCCCTTTTACTCCAGCCTAAAAAGTGAAGAAGAAAAATTAGCACATTAATATTGTTTATATTTCTGGTCTCATTATGAATCAAAACCCAAGAGGAACACCTTAGGAGGACTCTAGGTCTAAGGAGGTCACATCAGTATTTCCTGAGTGTCACAGACTGGTAGGGTGTGCTCTGGGGAGGGAGGATTTCTCTCATCTCCTCCCCGTCTCTCTCACTCCTGCAATGCCGGCCAAACATAGCAGGTAATCAAGGCCATGAAGCCACACAGAAGATATTTTGAGGTATTAATTACTTCATTCACTTATTCATTCATTCATTCATTCATTCAACAAATACACTGACTGCCTAATATGTGTCAGAGGTATAGTGACGAATAGGCTAGAACACAAGATCCAAGAAAGCAACATCCTTATCTGACTCGTTCTTGGCTGTCTGTATACAGTATGCCCAAAACAGAGCTCAGCACCTTGTAGAAGCAGCTCAGGAAGGCATATGTTAACAAGTACATAAACGTGGTGACAGGTATTGACAGAGATGCACAGAATGATGTGATGGACAGAGAGTGACTGGGAAGAGACAACTTCAGAAAATGGTTAGAACTTCATGCATATACTCCGTATCTCCCATCGGCCCTTTGGTGTTTTTTTTTTAGATCTGTGTCTTTCGGATGAATCACAGGCACATTTTTCAGTTTATTCCAATTGATTTTCTTTTCAGCCTACCAAAACTAGGGCTATCCCATCTCTAGTCATTTGACATTTTTTATTTCTACCTGTTCTTCACATATCTGTTTCCATTATGTATGCCTTGTTTCCATGATTTTTTGTTCTTTTAAATTAAAAGTTATTCCTTCATTTACTTTTGAACATCTTGAACATATTTAAGTTCCTTGTCAGGCCATGCTATAAAATTCATTTCATCTGAAGTAAATTCATGTTCCAATTGGTGAAGGGCTTACTTGTGAGGCTCCTGCTCCAAGGTGATACAGAGAATACTGCAGGCAGAGCCATACAGGGGGTGGTTTGGCTCCATCTCTTATTGTGCACTGCATCTGTGTCCTCTCCCTACCTAGGCCCACATCTTTCTAAAAGTCTCAGCCCTTGGTATCCTTTCCATTGGGAACCTGGGCTCCTGCTACTCCAAGGGTCCAAACACTAGCCACCCAAGGCTGGGCAGGCAGCGGCCTTCCCATGACATTCAGCAGTTCTACCCTGTTTTTGATCTATGGAGATGCCACCCACCTTGCTTTGGGTCAGGCTGTGTCTTTTTAGCTTTTGCTTTTTATATTTTATATCTGTCCCTGCTAGAAGTGGGGAGAGGTGAGGGAAGGAAGATTTTCTGGAAATGCCTGGGAAATGCTGTAACTTGTTTTCTATTACCACTACCATGTAATCTGTAATAACTAAATTTGTAATAAACTAAAAATTAAGACAAAAATACTTTCTAAAGACAACAGGTACTCATTAAGTTTGTACAGAATGAACACAATTTTAAAGTAAGCACTCTAAAAGTTCTTTAGAGATATTTAAAATAAAGGTTGATTTATAGGCCTAGACTCCTAGGTGAGCTATATTTTGAAATTAATTTTGGCAATTATCTGTCAAAGAATTCTTTTCCTTTCTCTTGCCAACATGCCTGTTCATTTCCCATCCATTCTTTCCCCCATGGGGCTTTTGGGTCTACTCAAATGGAAATGTTTACCTTTTCTTACTTAAACCGATTCTCTATATTTATTTTTTTAAAAGATTTTATTTATTTATTTGACAGAGAGAGACCCAGCAAGAGAAGGAACACAAGCAGGGGGAGGGGGAGTGGGAGAACCAGGCTCCCTGGAGCCTGATGCGGGGCTCGATCCCAGGACCCTGGGATCATGACCTGAGCTGAAGGCAGATGCTTAACGACTGAGCCACCCAGGTGCCCCAACTGATTCTTTGTATTTAAACAATTTTTTTTTGAATTTATTTTTAAGTAATCTCTACACCCAATGTGGGGCTTGAATTCATGACCCCCAAGATCAAGAGCCACACAGTCCACTGACCGAGCCAGCCAGGCCCCTAAACTGATTCTCTACATTTTTAGAAATAACTGCACTCCATGGCCAGCTAAGACTAGTTAGATTATACTTGGTGAATTAACCAATGTAGCTGCCTGAACAAGTAGGATGAGCTGGCAGGCCAGCTTGGACTAGAAAACCAATTCTGTACTCTGACCTTGGCAGCCTGAACACTCAGATCAACTCCTGAGATGTGGCACCTGTGCTCCAGCCTGTGGTCCCCACTGACAGGGCCTAGGAGCAGGGCTGTCAGGTTGGTGGGGAGGGAGGGAGGTAAGGAGATTCACAGAGGTTCATAGAGGCTATCATTCACATCTCTCTTTGGCAAAGTAGAGAAAGTTCTCTTTAGCAGTTTTAACTGTTCAATTAAATTTTTTTTTCCTTAAAGAAACCAAAAGTTTAGAAAAGAAAATGATCTCCAATTTTTTTAAAAAGATTTTATTTATTTACTTGAGAGAGAGTGTGTGTACTCATGCGGCGGGGGGGCGGGGAGGGGCAGGAGGAGAGGGACAAGGGACAAGGAGACTCCACACTAAGCTCAGAGCCTGACACAGGGCTCGATCTCAGGACCCTGAGATCACGACCTGAGCCAAAATCAAGAGTTGGATGCTTAACTGCCTGAGCCACCCAGGCGCCCCAATCTCCAATTTTTAAGGGCGCAATTAATATTATGACAGCTCAATATAATTTAAAACTTTTGTTTAATAATGGTGTTTTCTGCATTCAACATCAACATATACCTATGATTTACTCTAACAGAGGCAGTTGGGAAAAGCATAAAAGCATTTTTCTTTATAAAATAGATGCATTCTGGGGGCACCTGGGTGGCTCAGTCATTAAGCGTCTGCCTTTGGCTCAGGTCATGATCCCAGAGAAGCCTGCTTCTCCCTCTCTCACTCCTCCTGCTTGTGTTCCCTCTCTCGCTGTGTCTCTCTCTGTTAAATAAATAAATATAATCTTAAATATATATATATAAAATAGATGCATTCTGGGGCGCCTGGGTGGCTCAGTTGGATGAGCATCTGCCTTCGGCTTGGGTCATGACATGGAGCCCCAGGGCTCCCTGCTCAGCCTGCTGCTCCTTCTGCCCTTCACCCTGCTCACGCTCTCTCTCTAGTAAATAAATAAAATCTTCAAAAAATAAAACAGATGCCTTCTTATAAAGTCTTGTGTAATTTAAATAACGCTGCCATCTGTACAAAGAAATTTTAGTGGCATTTATTTTCACTTCTAATTAATCTTCAAGTTGTAGAAATTAACAACAGCTTTATTTGTCTCAGTCTTACGTTTTATACCAATATTTAGGGGATCTACTTTAGAGAATTCTATCTAAGGTGATCCTGCCAATGAGCCTATGGTGAAAAGTAAAGAAATATTATTTTGTTTACCAGTTTCTAAATTTCTTAGGAGGACGTGCCTCTTTAGTAAGAGGATTTCAGTTCTTTAAAGTCATAGTGCTGATCAGGAGGAAGATTCCTCAGAGGCAAAGGTCCTCCAAGACAGAGCTCACTGCAACCATTTTACGTTTTCATGCTTCTCCACAGTCCAATTAGCTTTGAGCTAGCTCCCTCTCAACTGCTGCCACAAACAACAGGAGAGTTATTTTTATCCCTCACATGATTCTTGCATGTGGGTCAGGGTAGGTGTCAGGGTCACATCAGACAGCTGGCTCAGACATTTTGGGATAAGATTTGATTCAGGGTAAATGGAAGTTTGGTCTAGTCAGGGTGCTATGATGGACCTGTTCTTTTCCAAATCATATAAAGGCAGTTATAATTTCAGTCTATATGTCAAAAACCCCTAATCCAGAGAAGGAGTCTTTATTTAAAAGCCCATCTTAGGTAGTAGTAAGAATTCAAAAAAAAAAAAAAAATATATATATACGTATTGCCCTTCATTTGTCAACCACATGCAGGTGAGTGCTTCCTTGACCTTCAAAGTATAATACATCAAAAAAAAAGTACAATACATCAATTCTAGCACTTTCAGACTAGTTAACAAAAATAATGTGAGCAACTGCCTACTTTTCAAAATGAAAAAAAACTCACAAATGTCTTTTTTTTCCCTTTGGGGTATTTTGCTGAGATTGGAAGTACCACCCAGCAAGACTCCAGTGATGCCATCCTTCCTGCTAGTAAGCTCTCCCGCTATGTACACGAGACTCAGGCAGAGGCACGGACATGGAGGGGCCTTTGAGAATGCCCCTACAATGATGTGCTGCCACAAAGAACCCTGGCTGTGTTGTTTTAGTCTCGGTGGGTACAAAGTGGGTCATCACCTTCTAAAACCTATTTTTTACTCTAAGGTGGACATTTTGGCAGACACTGATGGATGTCTAGCCCAGAGGCATATCTCCTTCCACTGTGCTACCAGTAAGACCCAGCTTCTGTCCACGTGAGAGCTATGGCACACCTGGAATGGCGCAGGGAATTCTGTTCCCCTCTGCAGTGACAGGTTCGGGCATGCCGTGACCCAGTTCTGGACCAATGGCTTCTGAGAGGGTGTCTCTTGGGGGCTCATGGGAAAGATTTCCCACCATGATAAAAAGCTGCATAAAAAGAAACCCTACACCTTGCTTGTCAAGTGGGGACCTGAAACTTGGAGCTGCTACAGTCACCTTGTGATCGTAAGGGGAAGGGCAAGAGAATCAATGAGAAGCTGAATGAAAGTCCTGAGGTGGCCAAGCTGCTGAAGCAATGAGGTAATGTCCAACCTCTGGACTTCCTATATGAGACAAATAACCGGTACAGTTGAAGCTGCTTTTAGTCAGGTACTCTGGTACTGTATCAGAACACTTCCTGCTACTTCCTTTGATTTAGAAGGTAGCTCTAAGAGGATAACAATTCTGAACATCCAAAGGAACTGTAGTGTAAAAGCTTGCTCTATTACAGCAATAAGCCCAGACCCAAAAAGGGCTCAGGGGAGCAACTCTAATGCAGGTATGTGAATGAGGAAACCGAGGAACAAAAATTTTTGGTCTTCAATACACATACCTTTCTGGTACCTAACAAACTTAAGTAACAACAGGAAAGAGTCACAGTGTACGACAGACGAAGTAGATGGGAAGCCATTATAGTTAAGTTCAGTGAAATCCCATCCCAGAGAGTTTTTTGTTTTGTTTTTTAAATGAGATATTTCGAACATCAAAAAAGTAAAGAAAATAATAAAATAAACATTCAGGTAGTAACTAGCCAGCTTTGTCAAATACTAATGTACCATTTTGTGTATTTTTTATATTTATTTTTTTTAAAGATTTATTTGAGAGAGAGAGAGAGCACAAACACGAGAGCAGGGAGCCCGACGCGGGGCTCGATCCCAGAACTCTGAGATCATGATTTAGGGTAACGCTTAACCAACTGAGCCACCCAGGCGTCCAATGTATTTTTTTTTTTTTTTTTAAGAAATAAAACTACTGGTACCACTGAAGCCCCTTGTGCACTCCCCAGCCTTGTCAGAGGTAACTACTCACCTGAATTTGGTGTTTATCATTCTTTTGCATGTCTTTATAATTGTACTACTTAGATATCCATTCACTATTCATGGTAAATAGTATTTTCTGTATGTTTCTCTATTCGATTAAAAAAAAGGATTATAACTTCTGAAACCCTGTCCCTTCAATATCATGATTCGATATATTGAAACATGTAGTTAATTCATTTTGGTTGTTGAACAGTATTCTACTTTAGGAATTTACCACAATTAATCCATTTACTTGTTGGTAGACATTTTGTCCTGCTATTATAAAAAACACTGCAAAAACCAAAACCAAACCCAAACCCAAACCCAAAACCTCTCTTGCAGATATTCTTGTTACAACCCACCATGTGTGCGAGTTTCGTTAAGATCAAATTTCTGAATCACAGGCCAAAAGTACCTCCAATTTTCCCACATATTATCAAGTTCCTCTATGCAGTTCATCAATGGCAGAAATGACCACAATTCTCTACCTCTTCCTGTATCCATGTCCTTTGTCCTTTACAGCTCTTCCTATCAAGAGATCTATTTACCCACTCCTTTACAAGGCTGGCCTTGTGACTTGCTTTGGCCAAGAGAATGCAGAAGGATGGTGTGTCCTAGTTCTAAGACCAGACCTCAAGAGGTTTTGTAGTTTTGAACCCTGCCACTGCCATGTGAGCTAGTCTCCTAAAGGATGAAGACCTGTCTCAGCTGAGGATTACAAAGCAGCCTACAGCCAGCTAACCTCCAAACTGGGAGAGCCTAGCTAAGAGGACAGAGCTGCCTACTCCACCCAGAGCAGGCCACAGACGTCGGAGTAGTCCACTCAGTCCACCTCTGAGGAGTAGACACGGGAAGCAGACCATGGTCTCGTGAGTAATGATCAATACTTAACTAATTTAAGCCACTGAGTTTGGGGACAGCTTGTTATACAGCAGTAACTACCTGGTATATTCTCCAAGTACAAAGGCAATGTACAAGTTGCCATCACTCTTGTTCCTCTTGAATATTTGTTTTTTGTTCTCAGCCTCTTAAATTTTAGGTCAACATGATGAGTATGAAATTATATTGCATAGTTTTTCTAACTGTGTACTTTTTCCTGTTCAATGGATATTCAGATTTCTTCTGGGAATTCACACTACTTATCCATTTTTCTTATTTGATTATTGACCATTATCATGATCTTCAGAAATGATGTCTTAATATTTAACCTCTGTGATAACCATATGTTCTGCTCCAAGTCTGATACTTGGCTTTTATCTTTTTTTTGTAAATTTTATTAAGTTTTTAAACTTTAGTTCCAGTATTGTTAACATACAGTGTTATATTAGTTTCAGGTGTACAATATAGTGATTCAACAATTCCATATGAGCTCATCCTAAGTGCACTCCTCAATCCCCATTACTTTTTCACCCATTCCCCCTGCCCACCTCCCCTCTGGTCACCATCAGTTTGTATAGTTACAAGTCTGTTTTTTTGTTTTATCTCTCTTTTTCCCCCTTTGTTACTAATCCCACATATGAGTGAAATCATACGTATTTGTCTTTCTCTGACTTATTTCTATTTTAATTTTTTTAAAGATTTTATTTATTTGAGAGAGAGAATGAGAGCTAGAGAGCACGAGAGGGAAGAGGGTCAGAGGGAGAAGCAGACTCCCTGCCGAGCAGCGAGCCCGATGTGGGACTCCATCCCAGGACTCCAGGATCATGACCTGAGCCGAAGGCAGTCGCTTAACCAACTGAGCCACCCAGGCGCCCTCTATTTTAATTTTTGATGTCCTTAGCTAAACATGTTTCATAAGATATTACTGATTTTACTTATCTTTTCCTTTTGTCTGTTTATTATTCTTTCAGTCTCTCCCATTTTTTTCTAATAGTTTGAAGAGTTTTATAATATGATCCACCAAAATTAATCTGGGAATTTATTCCCAAATAGCCAATGGTCTGGAGGCTCCAAAATAGACCCAATGGGTATCATTCTGTTTTACTAATCTAGTTGTTAATTTATGTACTAATATCATGTGGTTTTAACTAATACAGCTTTATCCAAATACATGGAAAGGTAGTCTCCTTCTCTCCTCTGTTCTTTTTCAAAAACTTCACAGCCATTTCTGTACCTTTATTCTTCCAAATAAATTTCAAAAATCAGTTTTTCAGATGTCTGAAAAATCCCTTTGGGATGTTTATTTTTATTATTGAATTTTTAGATTAATTTTTTTAAAAAAAGATTTTGTTTATTTATTTGACACACAGAGAGAGATAGCAAGAGAGAGAGAGGGAGAGAGCACAAACAGGGGGAGCGGCAGGCAGAGGGAGAAGCAGGCTTCCTGCATGAGCAGGGATCCCGATGTGGGGCTCGATCCCAGGACCCTGGAATCATGACCTGAGCTGAAGGCAGCGGTTTAACCAACTGAGCCACCCAGGCGCCCCGAATTTTTAGATTAATTTAAAAAATACATCTTTACAATATATAGTCTTCTTATTGGGGAATAGACTGTATCTCTCCCTTAGGTCTTTTTGAAGGAATCAAGAAAATAAATTTATTTATTTATTTATTTATTTGACAGATAGAGACATAGCGGGAGGGAACACAAGCGGCGGGGCGGGGGGAGAAGCAGGCTTCCCGCAGAGCAGGGAGCCCGATGCAAGCTCGATCCCAGGACCCTGGGATCATGACCTGAGTCGAAGGCAGACGGTTTAATGACTGAGCCATCCAGGCACCCCAAACTTTTATTATTTTTATTATAAGATCCTGTACTCTATTAATAGTCTATAGCAAGGCATTTTAGTTTTAGTTTAGTTTTGTTGCTATGGATGGTTTATATTTTTAAAAGTTACGTATTTTCTAATCAATTACTGCTTTTAAAGAAACATTGCTGGATTCTGCGTATTAATCTTATGTTTGCAACCTTTCTAAATGCTCTTACTAGTTCTACCAGTTTCTGTTGTGTTCCTTTGTTTTTTAAGTTAATAATTATATCATCTGCAAATAATGACAATTTTGCTTCTTCCTTTTGAATATTTATAATTTGTATTTATTTTTGTCTTACAGAGGTGGCTAGGACCGCAGTTCAATATTAAATGGTAGCATGAGAGAAAACATAACTGCCTTTTTCCTGTCTGTTGGGAATACTTAGAAGATTTAAAAAATATGATGCTTACTGTAGGTTTTATTAGACATACTATCAGGTTAAGGAACAGTTATTTTTAGTTTGCTAATAACTTTCAAGATGAACGTATACTGAATTTTATTTTTTAAAGATCTTTTATTTTAAGTACAATATACCCTCAACATGGCCTCAAACTCACGACCTATGTATGAGTCACGTCAAGATCAAGAGTCACATGGCTCACCGACTGATCCAGCTAGGCACCCCTGGATACTGAACTTTAATAAATAATTTTTCCTTATTTACTGAGATGATAATTTAATTTTAATCTCTTAATGAAGTAAATTACATAAACAAATTTTCTAAGACTTGTATTCTTGGGATAATTTAGTTGTGTGATATTCTGAGAAAGTTTCAGATTCTATTTGCTCTTCTTTTACTTGGGATTTTTATATCCACGTTCATGAGTGAGAATTTATTGCTCCTTTCTTTTTTTTTTTAAAAGATTTTATTTATTTATTTATTTATTTGACACAGAGAGAGAGCGAGCACAAGCAGGGGGAGCAGCAGAGGGAGAGGGAGAAGTAGGCTCCCCGTTGAGCAGTGAGCCCGATGTGGGGCTCGATCCCAGGACCCTGGGATCATGACCTGAGCCAAAGGCAGATGCTGAACAACTGAGCCACCCAGGTGCCCCAGCCTTTCTACTTTTAATTATCAGGATCAGGGTCAGCAAACTATAACCCATGGGTCAAATCTGTCCTGCCATAGATTTTTTTTTTTTTAAAGATTTATTTATTTTACGGACAGAGACATAGCGAGAGAGGGAACACAGCAGGGGGAGTGGGAGAGGGAGAAGCAGGCTTCCTGCTGAGCAGGGAGCCCGATGTGGCGCTCGATCCCAGAACCCTGGGACCATGACCTGAGCGAAGGCATATGCTTAATGACTGAGCCACCCAGGCGCCCCCCCTGCCATCGATTTTTGTAAATAAACTTGCACTGGAACATAGCTATGCTCACTCACTGAAGTACTGGGTATGGGCTCATTCATGTTATGACAGCAGAACTGAACATTTGTGACAGATACCATATGGCTTTTAAAAATCTAAGTATTTACTATCTGGCCCTTTACAGAAAAGCTTGCTGATCACTGATCAAGATTATACCAGCCTTACGAGGTGTAGTTATTCTTTTCTGAAATAGTTCGTTAAGATAAGAATATACAGGGGCTCCTGGGTGGCTCAGTTGGTTAAGCGTCTGCCTTTGGCTCAGGTCATGACCCCAGGGTCCTGGGACTGAACCTACATCAGGCCCCCTGCTCTACAGGGAGTCTTTTCCCTCTCCTCTGCCTACTGCTCCCCCTGCTTGTGCTCCGTCAAATAAGTAAACAAAATCTTAAAAAAAAAAAAAAAGATAATATATATTTGGAAATTTTGGTAAAGTTCAATTAATCTTAGTATATATTTTTTGTCAGCAGGTTATTAGCACCTGATTTTGATAAAGAATAATAATCTGTATATAGGTTTTCTAAATTTTTAAGATTTTATTTATTTATTTAGAGAGCGAGCACGTGTGAGCAGGGGGAGGGGCAGAGGGAGAGGGAGAGAATCTCAAGCAGATTCCATGCTGAGCATGGAGCCCAATGTGGGGCTCAATCTCACAACCCTGAGATCACAATCTGGGTAGAAATCAAGAGTCAGATGCTTAAATGACTGAGTCACCCCAGGTACCCCTAGGTTTTCTAATTTTTATGTAAATTTGGGTAGCTTTTTCTAGAAAAAAATTTTTTTAAAGATTTTTAAAATTTGAGAGAGAAAGGGACAGAGAGAGAGAGAGAGCGTGCACACAAACAGGGGGAGGAGCAGAAGGAAGGGGAGAAGCAGACTCCCCACTGAGCTGGGAGCTCGAGGTGGGGGCTCAATCCCAGGACCCTGGGATCATGACCTGAGCTGAAGGCAGATGCTTAACCAACTGAGCCACCCAAGTGCCCCTTTCTAGAAAATTTTTATCAAAGTTTTCTAATTTTTATGTTTATGGCTCAACATAGCGGCATTCTCATAATTTAAAAGACTGTTATATTCTATGGTTATTTCTTATTTTATTTGTTACCTTTTCTCATTTCCTTTACCAATAGTCCTGCAAGAGGCTTGTGTATTTTATCAGAAAAATAAAAGTAACCCACTTTTGGTTTTGTTGATTTCTATTTTCCTCTATTAATTTCTGCCCTTTTCCTTGTTATTTCCAACCTTTTATGTTGAGTGTAAACTAAGTGTCTTGGATGGATCGCTTAGTTTATTTAATGTCTATTTTGCTTTCTAATAAAAGCCTCTAAGGCTCAAAGAACTGAATGAGCTGTACCCAGTAAGTCATGATATGAAGTGCTTTCAATTGTTCAGTTCTATTTGTTTACTAATTTTTATTGTGATTTGTGCTTTAACTCAAGAATTATTTAGAATAATTTTTATCTGTTTCCAAATATATATTTCTCTGTCAAGCTAACTTTATCGTTGATTTCTAATTTTACTGCATGTGTCAGAGTATACATACAATGATCCCTGACTTACAATGGTTTGACTTACCATTTTTTGACTTTATGATGGTGCAAAAGTGATACGCTTTCTATAGAAACTGTACTTTGAATTTTGATCTTTTCCTGGTCCAGTGATATGTGGTATGACACTCTCTTGTGATGCTGGATAGTGGCAATGAGCTGCAGCCCCAGTCAGCCAATGTGGTCACGAGGACAAACAACCAATCACAACATTCTGTACTTCACAACAATTCTGCTTTTTACTTTCAATGCGGTATTCAATAAATTACATGAGATATTCAACACTTTATTATAAAACAGGCTTTTTGTAGAAGATGATTTTGCCCAACGGTAGGCTATAATGTAGGTGTTCTGAGCATGTTTAAGGTAGGCTAGGCTAAGCTACATGATATTTGAGAGACTAATGTATTAAATGTATTTTTGATTTATGAGAGGGTTTATCAGGATATAACCCTATCACAGGTTGAGAAAGATCTGAGGTCTATATTATTGATGCTCTGGAACTTTTCATACTGTGTTTATGGCTTAATATATGGTTAATTTTTATAATTCTTTGATGTATGCTTGAAAAAATTGCATATTCTTTGTTGAATGCAGGTTCTCTCTCAATATAGCTATCTGATCAACCTTGCTATGATATCACTCAATCTTTCTATTTTTTCCTACTGTTTGTCACTTTTTCTATCAGTTTCTAAATGAGATATTTTAGGGGTGCCTGGGTGGCTCAGTCGTTAAGCGTCTGCCTTCAGCTCAGGTCATGATCCCAGGGTCCTGGGATCGAGCCCCGCATCGGGCTCCCTGATTGGCGGG
Source organism: Callorhinus ursinus (assembly GCF_003265705.2). Taxonomy (NCBI): domain Eukaryota; kingdom Metazoa; phylum Chordata; class Mammalia; order Carnivora; family Otariidae; genus Callorhinus; species Callorhinus ursinus. Next base: position 6,350,812 of record NW_027397121.1, on the reverse strand, counting down.
AAGCCTGCTTTTTTCTCCCACTCCCCTGCTTGTGTTCCCTCTCTTGCTCTCTCTCTGTGTCAAATAAATAAATAAAATCTTAAAAAAAATAATAAAAAATAAATGAGATATTTTAAAGTCTTCAATATGGCCCCTAACTCTGTCAATTTTGCTTTATATAGATGAAGTCTGCTAGGTGCACATAAGTTCATGACTGCTGTATGTCTTGGTAGACTGTCCCCTTTTAAAATTATTATTATTTTTATATATATTATTTATATAAATTTTTATATATGTTATTATTTTTAAGATTTAAAAAATTTATTTATTTGACAGAGAGAGAGCACAAACAGGGGGAGCAGCAGGCAGAGGGAGAGGGAGAAGCAGGCTCCCTGCTGAGCAGAGATCCCGAGACATGGGGCTCGATTTCAGCACCCTGGGATCACAACCCAAGCCGAAGGCAGACACTTTACCAACTGAGCCATCCAGGTGTCCCTAGACTGTCCCTTTTACCAATATTAAATGTTCCTCTTGTCCCTCTTACGTTTTTCACCTACATTCTATTTTAATATTATAATTACTATCCAAGTTTTCTTTTGGTTGGTATTGCCTATTTACCTTTTTTCTATCCCTAGTCATTCAGTACTACTATGTTTTAGTATGACAAGTTTTATTTTCTTTTTAATACAAGTTTGTGTCTATTAATTAGTAAGTTTAAAGTGTAACCAAGTTACATTTATTCTGATATTTAACCTAGAAACGTAGCTTTTTCTGAGTCACACAGTGTCCCTTCAAGGTGAATTAGAATCAGAGTCCCTAAATTTACTTCCTGTGTAGCAAGTTCTCTGCTAAGCAGTTAGCATTTATAAGTTTACTGAATTAAGAGGAAGCTGGTTAAGTGGCACCTCAGCCGAGTCAGTTAGATCTACTCAGGTCCAGTGGTTGCTGGGTGGTTTAAAGATTATGGCGTCTCCAGAGGCAAAAACTGCATTTAGTATTTGCTGAAGCCAGGGTGAATTGTATTGGAGTCAACGGAAAGTATACTGTGGATATACTTCCTAATGACTAAAAACCCTTTCCTGGAATGTGGAGCTGGAGAGGAAAGCAAGTACAACTGGTTTGGAAGAGTCATCTGGACTCAATTCATTTAGCAGAAGGCTACTGGCTGCCATCCCAGCAACTGAACTTCTATTCAGGGTTCCAACACAAACCAGCTCAAATACAGTACTATATTCTCTAACAGGGCAGATTCTAATCTCTACACTAAGCCACTGAATTAGTATTCATCAATGGGTAGCATTCAATTATTTATTTATTTTTGGGGGGCAGCATTCAATTATATGTGATAATATAAACAGATAAATTGAGTAAAGAGATTTCTTTTATTCCAGTTTTTAAAAACAACAGTTGAAAAATAATTTAGTAGTTATTTGCAGTAAAAGACAGCTAACCTTTAGGTTTGCCTAGTAAGTTTAAAAGAAATAATAATAAATAAAATTTCAATTGTGACTAAAGAATGGGTTCTTTTAAAAAGTTGCTAGTGTTTAAGATAAATCATACATAAAGATGGCTGAATTTACAAAATCATGACCTATTTGGAATTTTTTTTATCCACTGAAAGCAAGAAATCTCTCTTTAGCATCTTAGAGAAACAAAAATATTTAGAGGTGCCTGGCTGGCTTAGTCAGAATAGCGTGTGACTCTTGATCTCGGGGTTGTGAGTTCGAGCCCACATTTGGTAGAGAGATTACTTAAGAAAAAATATTTATAACATTACTTAAGAGTCAAAGAAAAAAAAGATATAATTCCAAAACAAATTTTTTAACTAAAAAAAAGGTAGACTGACTAAGCATATTATCTCTTCTTTCTAAAACCCCATCAAAATGAAAGTAAGAAAGGAGATTTTTAAAAAAATTCCAAGAAAATGCAAAGCGATAAATGAGGGTTGAAAGATGAAGAAAAGCAAAAAAAAGTCAGCTCAGCTTCCAGACTCTGGAGAGGTTCCAGGATAGCGTATGGCAGGAACACAGAGGGGAAGTGAGACAGGGTCCTGAAAGTTGAATGTCTACATACCAGCCATCCCCACACACAGAGAACAGCCTGGAGCCAGGCATCTATCACCTAGACAACTTCGAGGGCTCTAATCTAAGCAGAAAAACAGAAAAACAGGGAAGAACTACTGTAGCATATATATCCATAAATATCCCCCAAATAAAGTCTGCCTATTGTGGCATTCTTTTAGCTGGCTCCAGGCGAAACAGCCCCACTTTCCTCCACGTCACTCTTTACACCCACCCACTTGCATAGAGCTCCCATTCAGTGCTGCTACTGCCTCAGTCCTAACTGGGACAGGATGACCACAGATCACCTGACATCCAAGGAGTGTCACTGACAGGAAGGAAAGATCAAAATGAGCAAATGAATACTAGCTCTGGTTAAAATAAATAAATAAATAAATAAATAAATAAGAATTAAAAAAAATAAAATTCAAGGAACAGGAGAAAACTTAGGGAAGATTAGTTATTATCCTTAAAGAAATCTGAGAGGTTGTGGCATCCTAGAAAAGAACAAAATGTAAGTAAAAGCAACCAAGAATAAAAATGGTATTGTAGAACTTACAAATGTGACTGCTGATATAACATATTCATTAGAAGGGCAAAACCCTCAGTGATACAATGAAAGTATAAGGCAAGAAATAAGACATTACCTATTGTGTGGTTTTCCTTAGGGAATTACTTAAGGAATGTTTCTTTTCTTTATAAGTCTTCCAGTCCTATTTTATTTTTAAACCATGGACCACACAAAAATATTATTTTGATACAGTTTTAGAACTCAGGGGGAAAGGTTATCTTAAAAAAGAAACATTCTTTTTTTTTTTAAAGATTTTATTTATTTATTCATGAGAGACAGAGAGAGAGAGAAGCAGAGGGAGAAGCAGGCTCCCCACTGAGCAGGGAGCCCGATGTGGGACTCGATCCCAGGACTCTGGGATCATGACCTGAGCCGAAGGCAGACGCTTAACCATCTGAGCCACCCAGGCGCCCAAAAAGAAACATTCTTATATGGACAGGTCTATGCCCATATATTTGACTTACTCGGTCTTAATTTCCTTCCATAACAACGGACACCCATGGAACTTTGAATCTTGGCGGAGGACTGGGCTGGTAAGAATGGAATGAATGGAAGAGCATCAAAAACAGGTGAGGGCGCCTGGGTGGCTCAGTTGGTTAAGCGACTGCCTTCGGCTCGGGTCATGATCCCGGACTCCCGGGATCGAGTCCCACATCGGGCTCCCTGCTCAGTGAGGGAGCCTGCTTCTCCCTCTGACCCTCCCCCCTCTCATGTACTCTCTCTCTCTCTCTCAAATAAATAAATAAATGCATCTTTTAAAAAAAAAAAAAAACAACAGGTGAAACCTGTTAAGACAGTAAAGGAACCTTCTACCCCAGCCCCTGACACTCCCTGCAATCGCCCCTGACACACACATCAGAGGCCTACTAAACTCTGCATGCACAAAGCGGGGAATGAACCATCAGCAGAACTCTAACTCTGCAGTGGATGGGAACGCAGGCCCTGCAAGACTGGTAAGTTAGGGCACCTGGGTGTCTCAGTTGGTTGAGCGACTGCCTTCGGCTCAGGTCATGATCCTGGAGTCCCGGAATCGAGTCCCACATCGGGCTCCCTGCTTGGCAGGGAGTCTGCCTCTCCCTCTGATCCTCTTCCCTCTCGTGCTCTCTATCTCTCATTCTCTCTCTCAAATAAATAAATAAAATCTTTAAAAAAAAAAAAAAAGACTGGTAAGTTTACAAGGAGCGAGCTTGGCAGGCTAGCGGAGTAGGGATGACTGCTGAGGCAGATGAGTTGTGGAAAAGCAAAGAGAGGCATAAGGAAGAGACTGTCCCTAAAGAAAAGATCCCTAATCACTGGAAATGTTTATTTTGGTTACAACTGCTAAAGAAACTCAGGCTTCAGCACTCAGATTAGAGTCAAATATATGAAAAGATATAGTTCAAAACAAGGACCTCAATCTGATAATTCAAACAACAGCTATTACAAGAAAAACTGAATTCTTATTCGGTAAGACCGAAGAAGACATTACAGTTCTAAAACAGAGGCAGGCTGGGGCGCCTGGGTGGCTCAGTCGTTAAGCGTCTGCCTTTGGCTCAGGTCATGATCCCCGGGTCCTGGGATTGAGCCCCGCATCGGGCTCCCTGCTCAGCGGGAAGCCTGCTTCTCCCTCTCCCACTCCCCCTGCTTGTGTTCCCTCTCTCTCTGTCAAATAAATAAATAAAGTCTTTAAATAAAAAATAAATAAAACAGAGGCAGGCTGTCACAAATAGGGAGCCAATGTGAAAACAGAAAAAAATTCCTAAATAACACCATCATTACTATTACAAACCAGTACCCCCAGAGAAGGCAATGAATAGCCAATTGAATATAGCAGAAAAGGAGAGATTTCGAAGGCCAAAATTTGAAGAATTCTCCCAGCACACAAGGTAAAAATGTGGAGATCAAAATTATAAGAAAGGATAAGGGAATACTACATAATGGAAAGTTCAGCAGAAGAAAATAAAACTGATGAAGGTGGGGCAATAATTAAAGAAAGAAAGAGGGAAGGTTCCTGAAGGTAAGGAAAGATACAAGCCTTTCTATCAAAAGAGCTCACCAAATATGAGGCAGACTCCAGTGACATGCCTGAGTTTCAACGCATATAAAGGTTTTCATGCATTTACACAGGGGAAAAATAATTTGATACCAGACTTTTCCTCTATAACACCAAATGCTTGAAGTCAACAGTCCTAAGGAAAAAGATTACTATTCAAAGAGTCTATAATTAGGCAAACCATTCATATGTGAAACATTTTTTCAAAACATGTAATAACACTGTACTTTTTTTTAAAGATATTTTTAAAAAGATTTTATTTATTTATTTGACACAGAGAGAGAGAGAGCACAAACAGGGGGAGTAGCAGAAGGAGAAGGAGAAGCAGGCTCCCTGCTGAGCAGGGAGCCCAATGCGGGGCTTGACCCCAGGACTCCGAGATCATGACCTGAGCCAAAAGCAGATGCTTAACCAACTGAGCCATGGAGGCACCCCATCACTCTGTACTTTTCTTTTTTTTTTTTAAAGATTTTACTCATTTATTTGACAGAGAGAGAGAAAGACAGAGAGACAGAGAGTAGCAGAGGCAGAGGGAGAAGCAGACTCCCCACTGAGCAAGGAGCCTGATGCAGGGCTCGATCCCAGGACCCCGAGTCACCCAGGCACGCCGTGCACTTTTCTTAAAAGCTATAGTCAACCAATAATGAATGAGGAAAAACAGGTGTGATCAATGAAAGCAGTAAAATTCATTGGCCTCAAATTTAAATAATTATCATTGATATTGTTTTCAATATCACACATAACTTTTTGTTATTTTGAAGAATATCTTTTTTTTTTTTAAAGATTTATTTATTTATTTGAGAGAGCGAGAATGAGAGAGAGAGAGAGTACATGAGAGGGGGGAGGATTAGAGGGAGAAGCAGGCCCCTCACCGAGCAGGGAGCCCGATGCGGGACTCGATCCCGGGACTCCAGGATCATGACCTGAGCCGAAGGCAGTCGCTTAACCGACTGAGCCACCCAGGCGCCCCTGAAGAATGATATCTTGATAATCTATACCTCAAGTTACAAATTTAAACAAAATGAAAGTTGTGCAATAGGGGATACTGTTTTTATCTTTTAGATTGTGTGTGTGTGTGTGTGTGTGTGTGTGTGTGTGTGTGTGTGTGGACAATTTTGTTTGCTTGGGAAAATAAATACCTGTTCAAATATGCTAATTAAAAGGGACTTCTAGTTTCTGGTCCAGTATATAAGGAGCTTAGAGGTTGCCACGCTGTCCTAACAGCAACAAAGAATCTGAACAAACTGAAAAATTAACAACTCTTCTTAGGTTTTAAAAAAGATTTCATTTATTTATTTATTTGAGAGAGAGGGAGAGAGCATGAGTGGGGGGAGGGGCAGAGGGAGAGGGAGAGAGAGAATCCCAAGCAGAATCCATGTTGAGCATGGAGCCCGACATGGGGCTTGATCTCGCGATCCTGAGATCATGACCAGAGACAATATCAAGAGTTGGATGCTTATGACTGGGCCACCCAGGTGCCGCTCTTCTTAGATTTTTTGCAAAAGTAAAGTAACAGGGCAAACCACTGCCACCAAAATTGGAGAGACATGCAAATACAGAAAACCACAACTTACTGGAGCAGAAACTACCAAGGGAACCAGTGGGGGTGAGAGGGGGTGGGGAAGGAAAACCTAAAGTATAATTGATGGATTTCTGGAAGCTCAGTAGAAAAGTCTAAGAATCAAAAACTTCAGTGGAGCAAGGAGCACACACTTTTGTGTTTTTACCTCCAGATACCTCCCCTCTTGCTTCTGGGGAGAGGAAAAATAGCCATTTTCAAATACTCTAGAGCATTTTGTTCTTAACAAAGCTTGCTTTCATGAGAAAGTATTCTACTAGAGCCTAATCTATTGGGTTTTATCAGAGCCTAGCCAATGGGGAGGAAGGGTAATACCCAATTCCATCACCTTCCAGCCATCCTGTGGGGGTGAGGAGGAGATGTGAAGAACTGGGACGACAGAGAAGCACTTGTAAAGTTCACAGCCCAGAGGCACAGGCTCACTAAAAGACAAAGACCTAATCATAGGACTAGAGACTGCCTCCCTTCCTTGCACATCTAACCACCATTTTACTAAAGTCCTGTTTATCAGAGTTTCTTTCATCTAGTATATCATGTTCAACTTTCAACAAAAAAATCACAAGGCATACTAAAAGGAAAAAACACAATTTGAAGACACAGAACAAGCATTAGAACCAGACTTGAGATATGGCAGGAATGTTGGAATTATCAGACCATGAATACAAAACAGCTATGATCAATATGTTAAGGGTTCTAATGTAAAAGGAACCAATGGGTAAACAGAGACATGGAAATTCTAAGAATGAATCAGAAAGTAATGCTAGAGTTCAAAAGACACTGTTAACAAAAATGAAGAATGCCTTTGATTGGCTCATTAGTAGACTAAACACAACTGAGGAAAGAGTCCTTGAGCTTGATGATATGTCAACAGAATCTTCCAAAACTGAAAAGAAAAAAAAAACCTGAAAAAAACAAAAACAAAACATCCAATAACTGTCTGAGAACTATAGAAGGTATAATACTACATAATGGAAATACCAGAAAGAAAAAGAAATAGAAGCAATATTTGAAGCAATAACAACTGAGAATTTCCCCAAATTAATGTCAGACACAAAGCCTAGATCTAGGATGCATAACGAACACCAGGCAGGACAAATGCACACACAAAAAATACATGCAGACATATCATATTCAAAATGGAGAAAATCAAAGATAAGGAAAAAAAGCTTTAAAAAAGCTAGAGGGGAAGACACCCAGCTTATCTGCAGAAGAGCAAAGTTAAGAATTATAACTGACTCACTTCAGAAACCAGGCAAACGAAAAGAGAATAGAGCAAAACAAAATGTACTGAGAAGAAAAAAACCATTAACCTCAACTTCTGTATCCTGCAAAATTATCCTTTAAAAGTGAAGGAGAAAGACTTTCTTAGAAAAAACAAAACTGATAGAATTTGTTGCCAGTAGACTTGGCTTGAAAGAAAATGTTAAAAGAACTTCTTTAGAGAAAAGGAAAAATGATAATAGGTCAGACTTTTACATAAGTCAGGCTTACGTAAAAAAAGAGCATTAGAGAAAGAATAGGAAGGAAAAATAAAAACTTTTATTTTTCTTATTCTTTAATGATCTAATAGATAATAGTTTGAAAGAATAATAGCAACACTGTATTCGACTTACATGTACATAAATTTATATATAAATGAAATGAATGACAGAAATGATAGAAGGGGTGGAGGAATAAGGACTATTTTGTTATTAAAAGGCACCTGCACTTCTTGTGAAGTGGTATAGTGTTATTTGAAAGTGGACTTGGATTAGTTGTAAATATATATTGCAAACTCCAGGGCAATCACTTAAAAAAAAAGCAAAATTGATATGTTAAGAAAGGAGAGAAATGGAACCCTATAAAGTATTCAACTAAAACCACAAAAGGCAGAAAAAGAGTGGAAGACAAAAACAGGAACAAAGAACAAGAGCAACAAAATAGAAAATGGTATCAAACACTGCAGCTATTAATTCAACTACATCAATAATCACTTTGAACATCAATGGTCTACATATACCAATCAAAAGACTATCAGAGTGGATCAAAACACAAGAGCCAAGTGATATGTTGTCTCCAAGAAACTCACTTTAAGTATAAAAACACATATAGGTGGAAAGGAAAGGGATGGAAAAAGACATATCATGCTAACACAAACCAAAAGAAAGCATGAATAGCTATATTAAAGAATAAACAGGCTTCAGAGCAAATACAATTATCAGAAAGAGTATTACACAGTGCTACATCAGAGCATTACTTAATAGAAAATGATTAATTCTCCAAGAAGACATAATAATCCTTAATGTGTATGAACCAAACAACAATGTATCAAATATGTGAGGCAAAAACTGATAGGACTATAAGAAGTAAATGAATCCATTCACCCCCTTATCAGAAATGGACAGTTCTAGCAGGCAGAAAAGAAATCAGATATAATTGACATCTATAGATTACTTTATCCAACAACAGCAGAATACACATCCTTCTCAAACTGATATGGTACATTCACCAAGATAGACCACGTTCGCACCATAAAACACATCTATTTAAAAGTATAGAAATCATGTAAGAGATGCTCTCAGACCACAATGAAACTAAACTGGAAATGAGTAATAGGAAAGATAGCTGGAAGATCCAAAATACTTGGAGATCAAACAACACACTTGTAAATAACACAGAGGTCAAGGAAGAAATCTTAAGAGAAATTTAAAAATACTCTGGACTAAATAAACTTAAAAACACTACCTACCCAAATTTGTGAAATGCAGTGAGAGCAGAGCTTCAACAGAAATTTATAGCACTGAATGCAAATATTAGATAAGAAGAAAGATCTAAAATCAATACTCTAAGCTTCCACTTTAGGAAACTAGAAAAAAAAAAGAGCAATTAAATCCAAAAAAAGTAGTAGAAAAGAAATAATAAAATTAGAACAGAAATCAGGGGCGCCTTGGTGGCTCAGTCAGTTAAGCATCTGCCTTTTAGCTTAGGTCATGATCTCAGGGGTCCAGGGATGGAGCCCTGCATCATCGGGCTCCCTGCTCCGCGGAAGTCTGCTTCTCCCCCCTACCACCACCCCCCGTCATGCTCTCTCTCAAATAAATAAAATCTTAAACAAACAAACAAAAAAACAGAAATCAATGAATTTCAAAACAGAAAATCAATAGAGAAAATCAACAAAACTAAAAGTTGGTTCTCTGAAAGGATCAATAAAATCAGTAAGTCTCTAACCAGGCTAACTAAGGAAAAAATGAAGACATAAATTACTAATATCAGAAATGAAAGAGAGGCTATCACTACAGATCTCATGAACATCAAAAGAATAATAAAGGAATACTATGAATCAATGAATACTATGTTCACAAATTCAGTAACCTAGATGAAATGGACCAATTCCTCGAAAAACACAATCTGCCAAAACACACAAGAGTAGACAATCTAAATAGGACTATGTCTATTAAAGAAATTGAATCAATAAATTAATAATCTTCTAAAACAGAAAGCATCAGGCCCAAATGGGTTAACTGGTGAAATCTACCAAACTTTTAAAAAGAAATCATACCAGTTTTCTACAATCTCTTCCAGAAGACAGAAGCAGAGGCAACATTTCTTAACTTATTCTATGAGGCCAGCATTACCCAATACCAAAACCAGAAAGACATTACAAGAAAACTACAGACAATATCTCTCAAGAACATATATGCAAAAACCTCAACAAAATATTAGCAAATCAAACCTGACAATATATAAAAAAAAGAATTATAAATTGGAGCGCCTGGGTGGCTCAGTCAGTTGGGCATCTGCCTTTGGCTCAGGTCGTGATCCAGGGTCCTGGGATTGAGCCCCGCATTGGGCTCCCTGCTCAGCAGAGAGTCTGCTTCTCCCTCTCCCTCTGCTGCTCCCTCTGCTTGTGCTCTCTCTCTCTCTCTGATAAATAAAATTAACAAAAAATTATAAATCAAGATGAAGTGTGATTTTCCCAGGTATGCAAAAACTAGTTCATCATTTGAAAATCAATTACCATATCAACAGGCTAAAAAAGAAAAAAAAAATCACAGGATCCTATCAATAGATGCATAAAAAGCATATGACCAGATCTGACACCTATTATCCATGATAAAAATGCTCAGTAAACTAGGAATAGAAGGGAACTTCCTCAAACTTGATAAAGAATACCTACAAAAACCTATAGCTAACTGCATACTTAATGATGAGAAACTAGACATTTTCCCACTAAGGTCAAGTACAAGTCAAGTCCTCTCTTACCACTCTTTCTAAACATCATACCAGAAGTTCTAGCTAATGCAGTAAGACAAGAAAAGGAAATAAAAGGTATACAGATTGAAGGAAGAAATAAAATTCTTTGTTTGCAGATGACATGATTATAGAAATTTTGAAAGAATTGGCAAAAAAAAATACTTATGGAATTAATAAGTGATTATAGCAAGGTTGCAGGATACAAGGTTAAAATACAAGTCAGTTGCTTCCCTATATACCAGCAATGAAAATGTGGAATTTGAAATAAAAAACACAATACCATTTATATTAGCAAGTCCCCAAATGAAATGCTTATGTATAAATCTAACAAAATATGTATAAAATCTATATGAAAACTATAAAACTCTATGAAAGAACTCAAAGAATTAAATAAATGTGGAGATAGTCCATGTTCATGAATAGGGAGACTCAATACTGTCAAATGTCAGTTCTTCCCAATTTGATCTGTAAATTCAATGCAATCCCAATCAAAATCACAGCAAGTTTTTCTGGATATCAATAAACTGATTCTACAGTTCATACTAAGAGGCAAAAGATTCAGAATAGCCAACCTCTATGTTGAAGTCAAATAACAAAGGACTGTCACTACCTAACTTTAAAACTTATGATAAAGCTATAGTAAACATGGTGTGGTTTTGACAAAAGAAGTGACAAATACATTAAAGGAACAGAAGAGAGAGCCCAGAAATAGACCTCCATAAATATGGCTACCTTTTTTTTTTTTCAAAGATTTTATTTATTTATTTGACACACAGAGAGAGACAGTGAGAGAGGGAACACAAGCAGGGGGAGTAGGAGAGGGAGAAGCAGGCTTCCCGCTGAGCAGGGAGCCGGATGCAGGGGCTCGATCCCAGGACCCTGGGATCATTATCCGAGCCGAAGGCAGACGCTTAACGATTGAGCCCCCCAGGCGCCCCTATGGCTACCTATCTTTGACAAGGAGCAAAAGCAATACAATGGAAAGGAGAGTATTTTCAACAAAATGGTGCTGCAACAAGTGAACATCTATATGTAAAACAATGAATCTAGACACAGACCTTTCATCTTTCACAAAAATTAACTCAAAATGGATCAGACCTAAACATAAAAGGCAAAACTATAAAATTCCAGAAGAAAACATAGCAGAAAACCTAGATGCCTTGGGAATGATGATGACTTTTTAAATACAATACAATCCATAAAATAAAGAACTGGTGGGGCACCTGGGTGGCTTATCTGCCTGTGGTTCAGATCATGATCCTGGAATCCTGGGATGGAGCCCCACGTTGGGCTCCCTGCTCAGTGGGGAGAGTCTGCTTCTCCCTCTCTCTCTGCCTCTCTCCCTGCTCCTTCTCTCTCCCAGTTACTCTCTCTCAAATAAAATCTTTTTTTAATTCAGTTTTTAAAAAGATTTTATTTATTTGACAGAGAGAGAGAGTGAGACAGAGAACACAGCAGGGGGAGTGGGAGAGGGAGAAGCAGGCTTCCCGCCAAGCAGGGAGCCCGACGCGGGGCTCGATCCCAGGATCCTGGGATCATGACTTGAGCTGAAGGCAGCCGCTTAACGACTGAGCCACCCAGACACCTCAAATAAATAAACTCTTAAAAAAAAAAAAAAAAAAGAACTGTTAAGCTGGACTTCACTAAAATTAAAAACTTCTGCTCTGTGAAAGACAGTGTTAAGAGAATGAGAAGACAAGCCACAGACTGTGAGAAAATATTTGTAAACACATATCTGATAAAAGACTCTTATCCAAATAACAAAGAACTCTCAAGACTCAACAGTAAGAAAATGAACACCCTGATATAAAAATGGGTAAAAGACCTGAACACACACTTCACCAAAGAAGATATACAGAGAGCCAATAAGCATATAAAAAGATGCTCAACCTCATATGGTATTAGGGAATTTCAAATTAAAACAAGATACTATTACACCCCTATTAAATGGCCAAAATCAAGAACACTGACAGTATCGATGCTGAGGAGGAGGTGGAGCAAGAGGACCTCTCATTCATCGTTGGTGGGAATGTAAAATGGTACAGCCACTTTGGAAGATATTTTGGAGGTTTCTTACAAAGCTAAATATACTCTACCATACAATCCATCAATCATGCTCCTTGGTACTTACTCAAAGGAATTCAAAACTAATGTCCACACAAAACCTGCACACCAATGTTTATAGCAGCTTTATTCATAATTACTCAAACTAAAAGCAAGCAAGGTGTCCTTCAAGAGATGAATGGATAAACTGTGGTATATCCAGACAATGGATTATTCAGGGCTAAGAAGAAATGAGCTATCAAGCCATGAAAAGATATGAAGGAAACTTAAATGCATATTACTAAGCGAAAGAAGCCAATCTGAAAAAGCCACATACTGTATGGTTCCAACTATATGACATTCTGGAAAATGTAAAACTATGGAGACAGCAAAAGGTCAGTGGTTGCCAGAGGTTAGTGGAGAAGGAAGGATGAACAGACAGGGCACAGAGGATTTTTAGCACAGTGAAACCATTCTGTATGATACTGTAATAGCAGATACAGGACATCATGCATTTGTTGAAACCCACAGAATATACAAGAGTGAACTCTGATATGATTGGGTGATAGTGATGTGTGAGTATAGGACCATCAATTGTAACAAATGAACCACTCAGGGATCTTGCACGTGTGTGTGGAGATAGGGGGTAAATGGAAACTCTGTACTTTCTGCTCAGTTTTGCTGTGAACCTAAAACTGCTCTAAAAAAAATTAAATCTAGGGTTGTGTGGGTGGCGTAGTTGGTTAAGTGTCTGATTCTTGGTTTCAACTCAGGTTGTAATCTCAGGCTCATGAGATGGAGCCCTCTGTTGGGCTCCTGAGCGCAGAGTCTCCTTGAGATTCTCTCCTTCCTCTGAACCCCCAGTTCTCTCTCTCTTTCTCTCAGATAAATAAATAAATGGGGAAAAAATTAAATCTATTTAAAAAAGAAAGTAACCACCACAATAAAGAGATAGTATATTTAACTTCCATGTCACTAGAGAAGATAAAGGAAGAACAATCAATTTAGCAAAATGTAGATTAGTCATAAGGAGATAAGAATAACACAGTATATAAAAGATGACGAATATATTTTTTAAAAGTTATCATAATTAGGATGCCTAGCTGGCTCAGTTAGTGGAGCATGTCACTCTTGATCTCGGGGTCATAAGTTTGAGCCCCAAGTTGGGTGCAGAGATTACTTAAAAATAAAATCTTAAAAAAAAGTTATCATAATTAATGTTAATAAAGCTAGATTTCATTATTCCAACGTCAAAGACTTTCAAACTGAGTGAAAAACAAAGTACAGTTACAAAAGACATATAACTAAAACAAAATGACATAAAAAGGTAGGAAAATAAGGGGCTAAGTAATACCAGCAAAATGGCCACCTTCATCACCCCTTAAAAAGCAGAAAAGGCTAGGGCACCTGGGTGGCTCAGTCGTTAAGCATCTGCCTTCAGCTCAGGTCATGGTCCCAGGGTCCTGGGATCGAGCTCCCCATTGGGCTCCCTGCTCGGCGGGAAGCCGGCTTCTCCCTCTCCCACTCCCCCTGCTTGTGTTCCTGCTCTCGCTGTCACTGTCAAATAAATAAATAAAATCTTAAAAAAAAAAAGCAGAAAAGGCTAAAATTTAGAGCAAAAAGAATAAACAGGACAAGGAAGGTAATTTTATGCTGATATGGTATGATCCATTATGGATCTAAAACAACCATCATTCTTTACATGCTGAATTACATAAACAAATAAAGAAAAATACAAAGCAAAATATAAGGAGAAACAAACAAAAATCACAATTACAACAAAAGGTAACACCTCAGAATCTCAAAGCTTAAGCTTATGGAATGATAAAAAGTCCGTGTTTGTATTTATGAACAAAGACTATATAATCTTTGTGTACAAAATGAAATGTTTATACAAACTTAAATATACTTGGCAAAAAAGATTTTCTTAATAAATTCCCCCAAGAGAATTTTATAGGCCACTTTCCATCATTTTCATCATGATTAATTACTGAACCATCTGAGACTGCAGGTTTGATTTCCTTTTGGACTCAAGAGTTATTTCAAGGTGTTTATTGTTTCCCAAATTAAATTTGGAAATCAGCAGAATAAGGTACAATTTCCACCTCTGTACCTTGCAAATATGTAGGAGAAATTGGCATTTTCATGGAGATGGGCTATAAACAGATACTCTTCCTAGAGAGCAATTGGACAATTAAACACAAAACAAACATATTACCAACAATTCTGCCTCAAGAAATTGATCCTAAAGAAACAATTGGGCAAGTACCAAAACAACAACAAAAACAACCAAACCCACAGATATTCTTCTCAATGTTGTCTAGAATAATGAAAAATTAGGATCAAACTAAATGTTCAACAAAAAATAGTCAAAACTATGGCATATTTATAGATGGACTATGAGGTCTTTCAAAAATAATCACTCACATATAAGCCTATTACCACAAAAGGATGTCTGTCCACAATATAATAAGCCAATGAAATTGCTAAATTCCAGTATTATTTTTAAATACACACACAAACACACACACATTTACAGATAAGTATGTATGAAATTATCAGAATGTTAACAAAGGTTATCTTTAGGTGATGGCAAGATAAATGATTTTTGTTGTTGATTAGTGGTTATTTCTTAAGGTTTCAGTAACATATAGATTATGTGATAAAGCAACTAAAGTGCTAATAGTAGAATGTAGGTGGTGGGCATACAGGTGTTTACAATAAAATTCTTTTAATAAGGCAGTGAGTTTGAAAATTTTTATAATACTGGGAAAAAATGTCAATCCTGAAAATTTGCAGGAAAAAATATTATTTTAGAATCTAAAAATAAGGTACTTTCCTTTCCATCTCAGTCTTTCTGAGACTTCACAAAATATGCTACAGAAGACAGCAGCACTTTTTTTTCTTTTTAAAAATGTTTTATTTATTTATTTGACAGTGAGAGCAGGAACACAAGCAGGAGGAGTGGGAGAGGGAGAAGCAGGCTTCCCGCGGAGCAGGGAGCCCGATGCAGGGGCTCGATCCCAGGACCTGGGATCTTGACCTGAGCCGAAGGCAGACGCTTAACCAACTGAGCCACCCAGGTGCCCCAGCAGCAGTTTTTTCAATTATGTGAGCATGTTTTTTTTTTTTTTTTTAAAGCAACAAAAAATTAAATGAACCCAATGCCAGAAATATAAATCTAGTTTCTCTCCTAACTATGTATTCAAAGTAACCTAAAAGGCTCATCCGGTTCATTAACTGGACTAGCATCCTCCTGATGAGGGCAATAGGGTGGAGGAAGACTGGGGAGATAAGAGCCCAGGGCTTTTGGAAACACTCTTATGTGGTCAGGTCATGTTCCACTGTGTGGTTTCAGGGCAAATTACTCCTCTATTCTAGTATAATAGCTAATATTTGAATTCTTACTAAATGTCTACCTATAAAGCAAGTATTATCATGGCTCCTATGTTCTAGATAAGAAAACCAATGCTTAGAGATGACAAATAATTTGCCAATACTGTGCCATTAAGGGGCAGCACTAGGATGTGAATGTAGGCGACTGGTTCCAAAGCCTGTGCACATACCAAACATATTAATGCCCTCCTCATCTCTGTTGCTGAGAGAATAAATTAAGACACCTTCTGGAGGGCAGGCAAACTTATATAAATGGAACCTTCAATTGTTTTTTGAACTTACAATTACTGAAAGGGCATTATATAAATCTGCTTTCTAGACTACCTGAGAATCTGGAAAATCAGTTCGAAGGACCAGCTTTAAAAAGGTTTTCTTAACAATAATCTAATCTTCATTTTATTTATTTATTTTTTTTTTAAAAAAAGATTTTATTTATTCATTTGTCAGAGAGAGAGCACAAGCAGGAGAGCAGCAGGCAGAGGGAGAAGCAGGCTCCCCGCCGAGCAGGGAGCCCGATGTGGGACTCGATCCCGGGACTCCAGGATCATGACCTGAGCCGAAGGCAGCCGCTTAACCAACTGAGCCACCCAGGCATCCCTTCATTTTAAAGGCAAACTGGCAATTTCAGTTTGAAATGACAAAAAAAATCAATATTGTTAAATAGTACCGTAAAGGTGATCTTGCTCTGAGCATTTTTAATATTGCATATTTTCAACTGGCCCAACAGAGAGGAACAGTTTATTTGAAAGCAGCAAGCAACTGCATTTCTCACCCTCAGTCTGCTGCTAAATGGCACCATGCAGTTTCTATTTTAGCTATTCTAATAGGTTTATGCAGTGGTTATCTTGTTGGATGGCATTAAAAGTCATTTTAAGGGGCGAATGGGTGGCTCAGTCGGTTAAGGGTCTGCCTTCTGCTCAGGTCGTGATCTCAGGGTCTTGGGATTGAGCCCCGCATTGGACTCCCTTGCTCAGCGGGAAGCCTGCTTCTCCTTCTCCCACTCCCCCTGCTTGTGTTCCCTCTCTCGCTGTGTCTGTCAAATAAATAAAATCTTTTTAAAAAAAAAAGTCATTTAAAAAAAACTAGACATTAAAAAATTACTTAAATAACATAAGAGTTAGTATCTTTTATAAATATATATTCAAAAGAAAAAAAAAACTGAAGGCTTGAATGGTGTAGATGTTTAGCTCTGCGTGACCAAAAGTGCAGGTTTTAAACCAGATAACCTCCTGATGTCCTTTCCAACAATGTGATTCTATGACTCTATAAAAATAATTTCTACTTAACATCATAGTCCCCATATAGACAGGCACACTCCCTCAGGTTTCTCAAGCCTGTGGATCTTCTCAGTGATGTCCTCATTGAGTTCTGCACCCAGAACTCTGCTGCTCACACAGCCATAAACAGTTGATCGTCTTTCCTTCAGCTCCATGAATCTCAGTGAGAGTATGTCACAGAGGAGCTCTTGCTTGAAAACGATACTCTTCCCTTCTTTAACTGCCTCACTCTCAGTACTAAAAAGCCCTTCTGCATGTTTTTATGGCATACTGTGAAACCAAAACCTATCTGCTTTGGGGCCTGACGTGGAGCCCTACCAGCTCTCTCAACCGATAGAACAGGCTGTTCAGTGGGCATCCCAGACTGCCCACTTATGCCCTCAAGTCACTCCTCAACCCAAAAGGGAATAAAGAGGAACAGAAATCAAGCCAAATGAACATTTCAGAGGTATTCAAGGGATCTTCTTTTTTTTTTTTTAGATTTTATTTATTTGACTGAGAGAGAAGACAGCGAGAGAGGGAACCCAGACAGGGGGAGTGGGAGAGGGAGAAGCAGGCTTCCCGTGGAGCAGGGAACCAGATGTGGGGCTCGACCCCAGGACTCTGGGATCATGACCTGAGCTGAAGGCAGATGCTGAACAACTGAGCCACCCAGGCGCCCTCAAGGGATCTTCTAACAAGTGCCACCCCACTTGAAGGACAGGACTGTTCAGTGTGGCAAGATCTGGCTGAACAAGAAAGGCAGGTAGATGGATGAAAAACAGCATTTCATTTGGCGCAGATATAAATGCATGGACCTGCTACTTACAGTATAATAGATCATATCTGTTTTTTGAAATTGTTAATTTCCCATCCTCAATACCACGACATTTCATCACCAATAAAAGGCAACTGCCATACATATAAGCCATTAGGAAAAACCAGCAGGATGGTCTCTTTCCTCCAGATTCAGTATCTAGGGACTGTGTCAATACCGTGATGATTAGGCAGAAGTAGGAGCAAGTACAAAGGCCCTGAGGGGAACAAGGTCTGGCTCAGAGGAGCAGCAAGGGGACTACAAGTATGGGTGCGGCACAGTGAGCAAGAGAGAGGTGAGAGATGAGGTCCCAAAGGAAGCCAGATAATAGGCCATTCTAAGGGCTAAAGCTTAGAAAGTGACATGTGTTGCAACCTGGTTTCTTTTAACAGGATCACTTCGCCTGTTGTGTTGAAAACAGCCTGAAGGACGTAAGAACTGGGGGAGAGGTGACAGTGACTTGGACCAAGGTGGTAGTAACAGAGATGGTGAGAAGTGGCTGGCTTCTGGATATAAATGCATTCTGAAGGTGGAGTCAAGAGGACTGGCTGGGAAACTAAATACGGGGTGTGAGAAATGAAAGAAATCAAGGATAACTCCTAGTTTTTTGGGTTAAGCAGCTGAAAGGAAGGAGTTACATTTACTGAGATGAGGAGCAAGTTTAGGAGAAGTACTGGAATCATAGGTTTAGCTTTATATATATTAAGTTTTGGGCACCTGGGTTGCTCAGTTGGTTAAGCGTCTGCCTTTGGCTCAGGTTGTGATCTCAGGGTCTGGGGATCGAGTCCACATCGGGCTCCCTGCTCAGTGGGGAGTCTGCTTCTCCCTCTACCCTTCACCCCTGCTTGTGATCTCTCTCTCAAATAAATAAATACAATCTTAAAAAAAAAAAAGTTTCAGCTGCCAGCTGGACAACCAAATGGAAATACCAAGTAGGCAGATTAAGGAAGGCTGTGGTTGGGGATGAATGTGCATCTACCTACCCACCCACTAACCACCTCCCAGATTCAAAACCTTGAGACTGGGCCAGATCACCAAGGAGGAGATGGAAGACAGACAAGGAAAGAAATGAAAAAGGACAATTCCAGGACATTCAAACCTAAGAGAGAAATCAGCAAAGACACTCAGATGCAGGAGAAAAATCATTCAAGATTTTTTCCCCCAACAGTATCCTGCTTCCAGCCTTTGATTCTTCCAGCTAAGTTATCATGGACAAGTCGTTACTGCTGCACCTTGTCTGAATTCATGTCTCACAGAAACTGTGAGATAACATGATTAGTTTCGTTTCAGGTTTTGTGAGGCAACAATAAATAGCACCATTTCTAAAGTCATAATTGTCCACATAACAAAAGAGTTCACATAAATATATCTGACAGCAATATTCTTTAGTTCTCAGGCTGATGAGCACATTTGATGTTTTTTCATGGATCACTTCTACTCATACTCCTTTAAAGATTAATCTAGGCATCTGGAAACAGCAAACTGTCTAAATTACCTCTATGTGAATCAGTCCCTTTCTCAACTCAACTACCTTATCTTCACTAATTAATTCAAATCTAAAAAAAAATTTGAAGAATAGCAAGATCAGGTTGCAAAGCTAAAAATAAGCTTGCATCAAAGACTAAAACAAAAACCCAACTGAAGCTTTGGTGGCTACCACGGCTACCACCAGAGGCTACCACTTTCTTGCAGGAGAAGACAATACAGAACAGGATTTCAGCAAGTCTAATCTTAACCTTTCTGAGCTGAAATATATCCCTGCAGAAATCCACGGGGGACTGTGGCTATACTGCTAAGCACTTGAAAGACTGACTTTCACAACTGCCTGATGCCTTCACATTTATGCCCAGACTCTGGAAAAAGTGATGGGTTTTAAGAAACAAAAATAAAAAAATTTAGACAAAGTAAAATTTCCCATGGGCTTCCTAGTCCCACTTCCCTCCCCAGAGATAATCACTCTAATCAGTTTAGTGGTTTTCTTTCCAGCCTCCATTCTAAGTATTTACATACATTATATATATGCACATATACAAATATGTTTTAGGACATTTTATTTTGCACAAATCAATCATACTTGCCATTTCATTTCATTAAATGTCTCTGAGAGCTCTCCGTGTTGAGATATGTAGATTTCCTTTATTATTTAAACTGCCGGATGGTAACACATAATATGAATATGCCACAACTGAGGAATAATTCCCCTATTGATGGGCACTTAGATCGTCTCTGGTTTTTGCTATTACACATTAAAGCTGGGATGAACCTCCTGTACATGCTTATGTGAATAAGCATTTCTCTACAGATACTTAGAAGCAAAAATGCCGGGCTCAAACATGAACCAAAAAGTTAGTCACAAGATTTGGTCAAGGTCTCTGAGCCTGTGGTAAGAGAGGAGGCAGGAGGGAGAAGAGGTGGGAAAACAGAAAATGAGAGCAAAGAGTAAAACCAGAAAACCCCTGCCTCCTCTTTTTTATTTTCTATTTCTTATGAACCCCCAGTTGACTTTTCATATCCGATATGTAAGGATACCACTGAGAAGCTTACAGTCAAGTTGGAAGGCTGACAAGCAAAAACACACAAAAGTTGAAATACACCAAAATGTTACCAGTGGGGAGTATAAAAAATTTAAATTTGTTCTTTTTACTTTTCTGTTTTGCAGAATGTCCATATTGAGTAAGAATATACAGGAAAAACATACTTGAAACTTATACTACAATGGGATGGTGGGAAAAGCACCTATGTATCAGCCTCGAAATTCATGAAAGCTTCCATAAAATGAAGTGACTGCACTGAAAACTCAAAGAAGTGTGCCCAGGTGGCAAAGAAACAGGGTGAGCTTTCTAGCTGGAGGGAATCACATGTATTATGTCAGATGTGTGGCATGTCCTGAAACGGAAAGCACTTGCAATGACTGGTGTACAGTGTCCAAAAGAGTACAGACATTTTAATTTAAGTAATCTCTAAACCCTACGTGGGGCTGAACTCAAGATCCGGAGATCAAGAGTCGCATGCTCTTCCAACTGAGCCAGCCAGGTGCCCCAAAAACACTACAGACATTTTTTTTTTTAAAGATTTTATTTATTTATTTGAGAGAGAGAGAGAATGAGAGATAGAAAGCACGAGAGGGAAGAGGGTCAGAGGGAGAAGCAGACTCCCTGCTGAGCAGGAAGCCCGATGGGGGACTCGATTCCGGGACTCCAGGATCATGACCTGAGCCGAAGGCAGTCGCTTAACCAACTGAGCCACCCAGGCGCCCTACAGACATTTTTTTAAAGGATTTATTTATTCGAGAGGGTGGGGCTCCCGGCTAGCTCAGTCGGCTAAGTGTCTACCTTCGGCTCAGGTCATATCTCAGGGTCCTAGGATTGAGCCCTGCACTAGGCTCCGTGCTCAGTGAGGAGTCTGCTTCTCCCTCTCCCTCTGCCCCTGCCCCCTGCTCATGCACTCTCTCTCGCTCTCTCTCTCTGTCTCTCAAATAAATAAAATCTTTAAAAAGAGAGATTCATTTATTAGAGAGAGACAGAGAGTGGAGGAGCAGAGGGAGAGGGACAAGCCGACTCTGTGCAATGCCCAACATGGGGCTCAATCCCATGACCCTGAGATCATGACCTGAGTCAAAATCAAGAGTTGGATGATTAACCAACTGAGCCACCCAGGCACCCCCAGTATAGACATTTTTAAGGCTCTTAATACATGGTGCCTCCTTCATCATCATGGATAGATTAGTTTTCTAAGTCTTGGCTAATTTGATAGAAGAAAGATACCAGCTTATTTTAGCTGGCATTTATCTGATGACTAGTGAGATGGAATATGTATTTTTTTCACCTACCATTTCCTCTCCACTTAGAAGTGGGAAATCCCAGGGAAGAACTACTTTTCTTCAATCATTATCTTTCTTTCTCCATTCCATGAGTTTGTGGGTCACTGAGCAGTACTACACATTCACCAAGGTACCCAAGTACCAGAACCTACTTAACTCCGAACTCCTCTGCCGGGATGTCAAGGCTCTCTACCACCTTGCTGTACTCATGACCTCCTGTTCTTTCCTTCTACATCATCTGCCATGTTCAGGACATGAGTCCTAACCCTAACTGAGCCTGCAGCAGGAGGCTGACAGCAGTTACCAATCAAGCATGAGTAACTAAGCAACTGGGATCGGGACGACAAAAGGAACCTGCACATAATTCAACATAGAGGTCTTCCACAAGTGCGACCGTCTCCAAGAGCACTGTGGAAACGCACGAGGGTTTCTGGTTATCACGATGACTGGAGGGGACCAGAAGTGCTGCACTACCTGCAATAAGAAGGCTGGTCTCACCAAGAACTATCCTGTGTGACTTTTCAAACTCTTGTCACACATTTCTGTGGGTGGAAAACCTGGTTTTAACAATCTGAGCCTGAATCCAAATGACAAGCTTGAGAACCACTCCAATCTAAACAATCATTTGCAAACGTAGGAGGACAGGTGTGCTCCCTACAACCATGCCTCTCAACCTCAACGACACACACAATGGAGGACATCTACAGACAAAAATTCTACACAGAACGAATACAAAACCTCCTACTCAGTTCTTAGGTTCTATTCCCTAACTTATTTTACTATACCTATGCCTGAATGTGGCCCCCAAATGGGGTAAAGAAGGGTTATATTAGGTAACTGTCCCTAATGTAAAGCAAATTATAACCCAGGTTTACAAAGAAAAGTAAGTGATACCTCCCTGCTGGTGCCAATTACTTCCTCTTTAATATTATCTTGTCATTTATTACCAATTCATTTATTTATTTGAGAGACAGAATGAGATAGAGAGAGAGAACATGAGAGGGGGAAAGGTCAGAGGGAGAAGCAGACTCCCCGCTGAGCAGGGAGCCCGATGCGGGACTCAATCCCAGGACTCCAGGATCATGAGCTCAGCCGAAGGCAGTCACTTAACCAACTGAGCCAGCCAGGCACCCCAATTTACTACCAATTCAAACCAACCCACATCCAACCCCTGAATAATCCAAATTAGCAACAAGGGCTAATTCTACCCCTCAGAGTACCCCTCCCTAAATTTTTTTTTTTTTTACATTGTCAGGCTCCTAATACTTCTCCTGAAAGTATCAGTGATGATGTGAATACATTCATATTATTTTATAATATGAAAAAGCAAATAATGTTATTAGAAACCAATAACAATATTAAAATGTTATTAAAAACCAGTATCTTAAAAGAGATAACAAAAATAAAAGGAAAAAAAACCCCTTGTAATGTTAAATTTGAAGTGGAAATATTAACATGAAATCACGATTTTTCTTTTTTAATATGCTTTCTATTACTGTCTACTAAAAAGGCCTTGGAGGAGCTCATGACATCCTAGTATCAGTAAGCACATCAAGCACCAACTGTGGTTTCAAAATAACATTCTCCACTAAAAGGAAACTTTCTGGGGGCGCCTGGGTGGCTCAGCCGTTAAGCGTCTGCCTTTGGCTCAGGTCATGATCCTAGGGTCCTGGGATGGAGCCCCGCATCGGGCTCCCTGCTCTGCGGGAAGCCTGCTTCTCCCTCTCCCACTTACCCTGCTTGTGTTCCCTCTCTCACTGTGTCTCTGTCAAATAAATAAAATCTTTAAAAAAAAAGGAAACCCTCTGGAGAAATAGTTGACAACAGGTCTAGGACAGGAAAATTCAAGCTGAGCTTGGCAATAACTTTACTGCATTTACAGAGCAAGGAAGGACTCCAAAGTACACAGGAGGTTGCCTGAAAGGGTATACACTGACCAAATCTGAGACATTAAAGCAATTATTAAAGTATAATCTGAGAATTAAAGCAAAGAGAATAAAGACTGTAACTGACCATAATACAATGAAGAAAAATTAAGATCCATGAGCCCAGAGGGGTATTTAAAGTAAGAAAAAAAGGGGCACCTGGGTGGCTCAGTCGGTTAAGTGTCCAACTCTTGATCTCAGCTCAGGTCTTGATCTCAGAGTTGTGAGTTTAAGCCCCGAGCTGGGCTCTGCACTGGACATGGAGCCTATCTTAAAAATAAAATAAAAGAAGAAGAAAAAAATGGGAAGGCAGGGAGCATGGAAGAGGAATGAGGAAAAAACCTTTCCCTTACGGAAAAATTTCAGCTAATTAAAAAACAAAATTAGAAAATCATTGTACTTTAGTCTCTACTGTAAGGATCTATTTGGTAAGATCATCGGAAGATGCTAAAATTACTACCTGAAAGATTGCTGGGAGACAGGATATTCACACAGTGTGGAAGCATTACTCAACAGATTACTTAGCAATTCTGTTGCATAGGCGGACATGCCCTGCTACAATAGAGAGATCTGTCAGTAACGACCTGATCAAACATTTTATCACTAATGCCCGGGAAACCTGACATTATACATCTCCTGATGTTAAATACTAGGAAGCACGTGGCATCACCCATGCAGCAACCTATCAAAAAAATGTCTATCCTAAATTTAATTAAGCCTCTAGCCCTGTGCTGTTTAATATGATGGCCATTATTAACATGCAGCTAAGGAGCACTTGAAATGTAGCTAGAGTGACTGAGGAATGAATTTAAAATTTTGATTATAGGGGCTCCTGGGTGGCTCAGTCAGTTAAACATCTGCCTTCAGCTCAGGTCATGATCCCAGAGTCCTGGGATTGAGCCCCTGGCTGAGCAGGGAGCCTGCTTCTCCCTCTCCCTAAGCCCCTTACCTGCTTGTGTGCTCTCACTCTCTCTTGCTTGCTCGCTCTCAAATAAATAAAATCTTAAATTTTTTTTAAATTTTAATTTAAGTAGCCATATACGGCTGGCTAGTGGCTTCTACACTGGACAGTTCAAATACATAATTTCAGGAAAGTTCTACTGGACCTCACTGCTCAAAACGAAGTTGCTATAAATACAGGGGATAAGGTAGAGAGTTAAAGGACAGCAAGAAGAAACAAACAAAACCAGAACTATGAAATAACCTATTAGACAACTACCCTGGACTCTTTTTTTTTTTTAGGGGAGAGACAGACAGACAGACAGACATTATGGAATTATGAATTTTCTTAGATGTGACAATGGTATGTGGTAATGTAGGGAACTGGCTTTATTCTAAAAAGATGCATGCTAAAGAACAGAATTGAGAGGTGATAGGTCATAATATGTATGACTTCTTTTCAATGGCATAGCCAAAAAAAAAAAGTATGTATAGAGATAAAGCAAAAAGTCAACAGACAGATCTAGAAGAAGGTATACAGTGTTTGTTTTACTATTTAAATTTTTTTCTTATATGTTTGAAAAATTTGATTAAAATGTTGAAGAAAATATAGCCAGCTGTGGAATTATGGTAATATATTGTCCTCTGTGCTTTCTGGATCTTCATTCTGCTAGGAACATGAATTATTTTCATTATCAGAAAAATGGTGAGCTATAGTAGTCACCAGTTTAATCAAGTAATCAAACTGGCTATGCTAACAACCTCACTAAGTGCTACAAGGAGCACACAAAAGCCCTCAGATTAAGAGCAGTGTTAGTCATCTCTACACCCAACACGGGGCTCGAACTCATGACCTCGAGATCAAGAGCAGTGTCCACTGACTAGCTCAGCCAGGTGCCCCCTCAGCACTGCTCAGATTATACCGTTTCTATTTTTAAGTTTAAAAGTTTTACAGACCACTCTAATGGAAATTCATAGTCTAAAGCACCTATATATTTAAACTAAAATGCTCACTAACACAAATATGTGTGTTATTTTGAATACCACTTTTCATAAAGCTGAGAGTATCTGTGCAGTATTTTTGCGAAAGCCAAAATGACAGTCGCTTAAAAATTGTCATTTTTTTAAAAAGATTTTATTTATTTATTCGATAGAGAGAGACACAGCAAGAGAGGGAACACAAGCAGGGGGAGTGGGAGAGGGAGAAGCAGGCTTCCCGCCGAGCAGGGAGCCCGATGCGGGTCTCGATCCCAGGACCCTGGGATCATGACCTGAGTGGAAGGCAGACGCTTAACCATCTGAGCCACCCAGGTGCCCCCAAAATTGTCAATCATTTAAGGTTGACTCTAGAAGTAATCATGGAAGTAACCCAGGAGGAGCTATTTCCCATTTCGTAAGAGTGGAGAGGTGCCCTCCTCTGAAAGAAGAGAGAGGCCTCCTAGCTCTAGGGCCAGAGTTGAATTACACTCTCGGCCACGTGAGCGCAGAACAAAACCTAAGCACGAGGATTAGCACAACAGGCCTCAGCCAGGCCCTTCACTGGAGGTGGTGTCTATGCCAAGGTCTCCTTTCATCCCTGAACTGTAACTGAGAGGAAAGGCCTTTTCCAAGTTCTCAGCTGCCAGAAACAGGAGATTCAATACGGATTTACTTAAGGGCCTTTGCCAGCGATCTGCAGGATTCATTCTGTCCTCTAACATAAAACAGCCTCACACAGCCTTCCACACTAAGACATGGTATGCTTTCTCTGTTCATTTTATATACTCAAAATTATTTTTTTCTAAGGAAAAGCTCTTCTTTTACTGCCTTTTTGTATATATGCTTTCTTATGAGGTCAGAATAAAGATGCTTCCACACACAAAAATATATGTCCATATTAGGTAAACAAAAATTTCCTGAAAGTTTTCATCACTGAACCACATTTCCTATTAAATTCTTTAAAAGGGGGGTGCCTTGGAGGCTCAGCCGGTTGAGCATCCAACTCTTGATTTTGGCTCAGGACACGATTTCAGGGTCTTGAGGTGGGGCCCAGAGTCGGGCTCTGTGCTGAGTGTGAAGCCTGCTTGGGATTCTCTCCCTCCCTCTCCCTCTGCCCCCAACCTAAAAAAGAAAAAAAAAAAAATCTTTAAAAGGAATTAACTATCAGAATAAGATGTTTTAAGAAACATGATGATTCTTGCATTCTATAATGCTGTGACCAAATGAGCTAAAAATATCTTCTTTCCCAAATAAAAATAAAGACTCGATAGTACTTAACAAAAACACAATCTGTCTTAAGGAAAGTGGAATCCAGCATATCATACTTCATAGTTTCCTCCTCAAGATATGAATATAGCTGGCACATAATAAGCACGTATGACTCTTTTCTGACCAACTTTTTATATTGAAAAAGTTCAAATATACAGAAAACTTCTTTGCCTATTTTTATACCTATTTTTAAGATAAATCTATAGGTGCACATAGCCAATACCTGTACCTTATTATTAACAGCTCATATCATGTAATTTTAAATTTCTTAAAAATTAAATCCTGGAAATCCAGAGAACAGTATTTAAATGAAACCTGCTTTTCAACAAATTAGGTTGATTTATGATCTCTCTTGATTTACAGTCATTTACATCTGGATGTATTTTCTCATATTAACATTTCCATTAAACAGTGAAATACTGCCAAGATTAAAAACCTTTATTTGCTTTTACTTATCATTTAGGAGACTGAAAAATAAAACTGTCTTCTTCAAAGAGGCTGGAGCTTATCACTTTACAGTTGAAAATAAAGTAAAAATCTGAAACACAGCTCATTTACTTCATTAAGAACATATGTTTTGGTTTTCTTTTTTTTTTAAGATTTATTTATTTTTATTTGAGAGAGAGAGAATCTCCAGCAGACTCCCTGCTGAGCACAGAGCCCAATGTTGCAGCCCTGGTTGTTTTTCATTATGGGCCTTTTAATATTAATATTGTTGTTTTATTTTTATTTTATTTTTTTTTAAAGATTTTATTTATTTGACAGAGAGAGACACAGCGAGAGAGGGAACACAAGCGGGGAGTGGGAGAGGGAGAAGCAGACTCCCCGCGGAGCAGGGAGCCCAATGCGGGGCTCGATCCCAGGACCTCGGGATCATGATCCGAGCCAAAGGCAGATGCTTAACGACTGAGCCACCCAGGCGCCCCAATATTGTTGTTTTAATCCATATGCATGTATTATTTTGATTAACGTTTTGGAAACAATTTTTAAAAATTAGTTGCCTAGGGGTGCCTGGGTGGCTCAGTCGGTCGGATAAGCCTCCAACTCTTGATTTTGGCTCAGGTCATCATCCCAGGGTCAATGAGATCGAGGCCCCCTTCCAGCTCCACATTGGGTGTGGAGCCTGCTTAAGATTCTCTCCTGGCGCCTGGGTGGCTCAGTCGTTAAGCGTCTGCCTTTGGCTCAGGTCATGATCCCAGGGTCCTGGGATCGAGCCCCGCACTGGGCTCCCTGCTCAGCAGGAAGCCTGCTTCTCCCTCTCCCACTCCCCCTGCTTGTGTTCCTGCTCTTGTTATCTCTCTGTCAAATAAATAAATAAAATCTTAAAAAAAAAAAAAGATTCTCTCACTCCCTCTTCCCCTCCCCCACCTTCCACCCCGTGTGCTTGTGTGTCTTAAAAAAAAAAAAAATTAGGGGTGTTCTGGGTGGCTCAATCCATTAAGCATGCGCCTTCAGCTCGGGTTGTGATCTTGGGGTCCTGGTATCGAGCCCTGTGTTGAGTTCCTTCCTCAGTGGGAAGTCTGCTTCTCCCCCTGCTCCTCCCCTGCTCGTGCTCGTGCTCTCTAATAAATAAAATCTTAAAAAAAAAAAAATTAGTTGTCTATATTAAAAGATCAGGAGCTCTCACATGAGAATCTAGCTTTCAAGATTCTCTTGAAACATCAGAACCATACTGGGTCTTGACTGCCACATGACAACTCATGGCTAGGCTTGAGTAGGAATTGCCCCCGGACCAGAGCAGGCTCTCCCCACATGGTTACTGCTACATCCACTGTCAACTGCTTATCCACTTTCCTACAAGCTTATGAGCTGGAGGACCCCTGGTCCCTGACATTACTTCTCCACCTTTTACCTATCTCGTTAAACTGATTAAAATATTTTTAATATATTCTGATATATATTTTGTGATTAAAGTCTGGGATTTAAAAAGAATCATGTTATTTCCATAATAAATTCTGTGTACCCTATCTCCACCTTCCACTCACAACAGTTCAGGCTGAGGCCAAAATATAAAGATGAAAATATAACACAGTCACACAGAGCCTTCATGTTTTTCTCCACTTCAGAGTCAAACACTTATGACCTAAAGAGAAAGGGTGAGAAAACAGTATCTTAAATTATTTCCAAGTAGTTATAGGCTTTTTAAATGTTCTACTTTATATAACAAGAGCCATGAAATACTGCTTTTCCTTTAGAGACAGTTCTGAGGTTCCATATGGAGCTTTCTAGTCGCCAGGACACATATATTAGAGAGTACACACTTTTTTTTTTTTTTTGCGGAGACAGGGAACACACAGTACAAGAACTGGGAAAAAAAGATACAGATTTTTTTTTAAAGATTTTATTTATTTATTTGAGAGAGAGAGAGAGAGAACGAGCAGGGAGGAGGGGCAGAGGGAGAGGGAGAAGCAGACTCCCCACTGAGCAGGGAGCCCAATGCAGGGCTTGATCCCAGGATCCCGAGATCATGACCTGACCAAAGTCAGATACTTAAGCAACTGAGTCACCTAGGTGTCCCAAGAAGATATAGATTTTTTATGGGGGGTCTGGGTGGCTCAGGTGGTTAAGCATCTGACTCTTGATTTTGGCTCAGGTCACGATCTCAGGGGTATGAGACTGAGCCCTGCGTTAGGCTCCGTGCTAAGTGTGAAGCCTGCTTAAGATTCTCTCCCTCCCTCTGCCCTCTCTAAACACCCCTCCCTTGGCTTGTGCACGCACTCTCTTAAAAAAAAAAAAAGCTATAGATTTTAAAAATAAAGTTCACTACATCATCTTCCATATCAAGAAGGGTCACAATAAATTCTTTTTTTTAAGATTTTATTTTAAGAT
Source organism: Callorhinus ursinus (assembly GCF_003265705.2). Lineage (NCBI taxonomy): Eukaryota > Metazoa > Chordata > Mammalia > Carnivora > Otariidae > Callorhinus > Callorhinus ursinus. The sequence goes on along the minus strand of NW_027397121.1, from coordinate 6,321,086 downwards.
TTTATTTATTTATTTGATAGAGAGAGCACAAGCAGGCAGAGAGGCAGGCAGAGGGAGAGGGAGAAGCAGACTCTCTGTTGAGCAGGGAGCCCGACGCAGGGCTCGATCCCAGGACCCCGACGCAGGGCTCGATCCCAGGACCCCAGGATCCTGACCTGAGCCGAAGGCAGCCGCTTAACGGACTGAGCCACTCAGGCGCCCCAGGTCACAATAAATTCTTGATAGAATGATGTAAGATCAGTAAGGCTAGAGAGAACGACAAAGCCCCTCTGTACCCTTGAGGCAACCATGACCCTTGATACTATATTAAGGCACCTAGCCATTCAAAAAAACTTTCCTAAATGAAGGCGAATTAAGTCAAACGTGCTGTGACATTTTTACTTTTTTGTACAGTGTATTAAAAACTTGAGAGGGCACCTGGGGGGCTCAGCTGGTTAGGCGACTGCCTTCGGCTCAGGTCATGATCCTGGAGTCTCAGGATCGAGTCCCACATAGGGCTCCCTGCTCAGCGGGGAGTCTGCTTCTTCCTCTGACCCTCCCCCCCTCATGCTCTCTATCTCATTCTATCTCTCAAATAAAATCTTTAAAAAAATTTTTTTAAATAAATAAATAAATAAAAACTTGAGAAAGGGCAGCAAGAAGTATAGGGAAGTATCAGAAGACCTCACTAAACTGAAGAAATTTCCAAGGTGGTGAGTTTATATGGCAAAGCAGCAGGTGGTGAAGAGCCAGAGGAGTAGCAGAATACTGTGATATTATGACACAAGTGAAGAAGTCCAAGAACAAGCTACACTTTTTTTTTAAAGCTGTGCCTATGTCACAGATTCATGATCAGGCTGCCTACAGATGCTGGAAAATGGCTCTGTGGACACAGGCCTTGTCCAGACGTGAAGCAACAGATAAAAGGAACTGGCATTTGGCCACATATTTTCAATTGTCATCACTGACTACACTTCTCTAAAGGCAGAAGGCACCCATCTTTGTCATCCTTGAAGAGGACACACTGGAAGGTATGCACATATTTTTCTCCCGATTCTGTTTTCAGATGTTCTTATCTTGGTGATAACGCTCTGGGTTTGCCTGAGGTAAGAATGGGGAATAAAACAAATGAAGAGACAGATTGGTCTCAGATCTAGTTTCTCTCTCTTTCCCTGTCAGCCAACAGTTTTACCTTTCCTATTGAATTAGCCAAAAAAGAAGAGCTCTGAAAACTACACAAAGAGGTGCTTTTCTTTTTGATTACAGAGGGTGTCACATGGCTGGCTCATACCAGCCTCTGCTGCCCTGGGCTGGAGATGCCCTGTTACCACGGCCCCCGAGTGGCTCTGGGAGAGAGCCCCAGCCGTCTCACTCTCTGGGTGGTCACTATAATAGGATTCTGACCATAAGCAGCTAAAAAATGGAGGCCAGTTTCCAAAAGGGAGTATTTTAGCCCTTGAAATGGGACTGCCAATGTTTCAAGTGCTACAGATTTATTGGTTTCTGAAATTCAGCCAATATGCTGAAATTTTTAAGCTGGGTTAAACAAAGCCTCTGAACAGACTGAGTTTAATGGTATCTTGGCCCAACAAGGCCATGACAGACTACTTAATAATTTCACTCCAGGGCGCCTGGGTGGCTCAGTTGGTTAACCGACTGCCTTCGGCTCAGGTCATGATCCCGGAGTCCCGGGATCGAGTCCCGCGTCGGGCTCCCTGCTCGGCGGGGAGCCTGCTTCTCCCTCTGACCCTCCCCCCCTCCTCTCATGTACTCTCTCTCTCATTCTCACTCTCTCAAATAAATAAATCTTTAAAAAAAAAATAATTTCACTCCATTCATGTTGATACAGAACATTTTTCTAGTAATAAAATAAATATATGTTCAATGCAGAAAACTTGATAATCTCTGAGCTAACCCAAAGATAACCACCGTGAACATTTTGGTAGACATTCTTTCAAGGAGCATAGATAGCATTTAGAGGTGTGCAGGTGCTGAGCCGAGATGTTCTGAATTCAAATCTTACGTTGAGCACCCTTGGTTGGGCACAATTTGTTTAGACAAATTACTTAATCTCATCGAACCTGTTCTTTCTCACCTGTAAAATGCAGATAGGAACAGTTCCACTATCTCATAGGGTCTGGGGAGGATTAAATGGGGCAACATTTGCAAAACGCTTAGAACAGAGCTCGGCACCTAGTAGGCGTGCAAGCAGTGTTATTTATTTTTCTACACAAATGGACACCCATATTTCTTTTCCACTAAATGGTTTTATATTATAAATACTGTTTCACAGTCTGCTTTGACCACTTAGGAAATGTGTTACAAACATTTTCCTGTGTTAGTAAATATTTTTTTACTACATACACAGGATCCTTGAAGTAAAGCCGCTGCAGGTGTTCTGAAGCACAAGCTGCCATACTTGCGCAGCACTGGAGCTTGGCGCTCTGCGCACAGCAAGAGAACTAAGAGATCAGCAACCGAAGCAAAGTGAAGGCAAATGTCCTCAAAATGGCCAGGAGCTGATGATGTCGCCTGGCAGCTGCACCCACAGGTCAGGTCATCTCTGCTGGGAAGGCTGCGTGTGAGATGCGCAGACAGATAAATGTTGCACTCAGGAGGGAAAATGCAGAAAGTGGTGAGCAGAAGCCAGGAGGCTGAGAAGAGATTAGAAAGGCTGCTCATCCACCGTGGAAGACAGGGGCCACACTGCATTCCTGCTGTCGTTCCAGCCACTGTGGGCGGGGCCTGCCTGCGCCCTGTGACCCAAGTTTCCAGTCCCGCATGGCCTGGCTGGACAGCTGCTGTGACCCTGCCATATTCTTCCTCATCGGAGAGACCTACAAGTATGTTTAGTCCTGAAAACCCAAAAGAGCCTACCTCGTATTTATGGGGCTGCTCTAGTGGTCCCGTCAATAACTGAAACGTTTATTTTGTTAGGTACTTGCTATGTGTTAAGCACTGAGGATTAAACAACGAGCAAAAAAGGATGGTACCCGACTATACCAAATGTAAAGTCTAGCATAGAAGACAATTAATCAAGCAGTATCATAGCATGACAGACACCACGATGCTAGAAGTACAGACCGCAAGGGAAACACACAGGAAGAACAGTGAGTCCTCTATCAAAGACTTGACGGAGCCTGAAGGAGCCTTCAGGCTGAAGGATAAAGTTAGTCAGGTGTGCCAGATACTGCAGAGTGTTTGCTCAGTACACACTGAGCCCTGTGTGGACTCTACGACCACCAGCCTTTTGAAGTTACAGTGTCTTGATAGAGCAACAGTGGACTAGATCAGCATTTCCAACCAGGCACCCAAGAGTCTTGGCCTCACTTAACAGAGAGGGCCTGGTTTCTTTGGTGGGTAAGTGTCTTTCAATCCTGGAAATATTTAGAATGAAATATAGAAATGTTTAAGAGAATCAAAATCGTAAGATACTTCTCTGTTAAGAAGGAGACCAGACATATTTTATGATTTTGTAATGTGTAAAAGAATCTGGCCTAGGGCGCCTGGCTGGCTCAGTCAGTAGAGCACGCGACTCTTGATCTCAGGGTCATGAGTTTTGAGCCCCACACTGTGCAAAGAGATTACTTAAAAACAAAAAACAAAAAATCTTGGCCTATTAGATTGTAACTTTGGTTTTGAAAATATAATTGAATAATTTCTTTTTGACTTGTGTTTTTAAGTCGAAAATCTTAGTAAGTTTACATATATTATGAGAATAAAAAATCTAAGACTCACCTCATTTGTAAGGTTTTTTTTTTTGAATATTTATTTACTTAAGTACTCTCTACACCCAGCGTGGGGCTTAACTCAAAACCCTGAGATCAAGAGTCGCATGAGCCACTGACTGAGCCAGCCAGGAGGCTGTAAGTTTAATATATGAGATTCACAGGACATTTTGTTGAAGAGCTTCATCAGATTTTTATTTTTTAAGTCAGACAACTGAAGTTCTTTAGAAAGCACTTCTATTTAGCTGTATGAATCCAATTTGAAATCTCTGAAGCTCTTCAATTAACTGTTCTAGTATTATCCAAAAGTGACTAGTAAAATCTTCTATGTTTATATATAGAGCAATCAGAGCTGCAAGCATTATGAAAAAAACTAAGTTTCTGAATGTGTACTTTACAAGAGTCGTAACATTTTGAAATCTAAGTAAACTCCTGAATAGTGATTTCTGCTTACAAAAGCTACCCTTCAAGGGCAATTAAAAAAAAATATATATATGTGTATATATATATACATATATGTATTACATCCTCTCTGATTCCAAGTCTTGTACTCTGTTGATGGATGTGAATTGGAAAAACCATCCCCTCTATTTTATTTTGATAGAAGCCACTGGAATGTTTGTTTCTGTAATGACATTTCACTAATTTTTATTGTTTGTGCAAACATTTGATTTATTTGGTACCGTATTCTAAAGTTGCAAGCAGTTCTCAGACATTTATCCTTTCAATAATGCTGGAATAAAGTATAGGGTGTGGTATGACTCTCCTCTGACTTCCTCAGAGTCGAGCAGGGTTTAACTTCAAGCACGGGACCGCACGAGGACAGGAGGGAATGGGGATCCTGAACCTCCGAGGACAGGATCTGCTGTCTGTGCTGTCACTACCCTCTGCCCCACCCCCACTGCAGCCTCCCTCTCACCGGACTGAAGGGCCAGATAGCATTTCCAGGAAACAAAGGGTTAAGAGGGCGCCACCCTACACCCTTTCCTGCCCTTCACTGCATTTCTACTCCAGTCACCTAGTTCTCTCCATCTTCGCTGCACGTGTATAACTCACGGATGAGTCAACCGTAATAACTCAGAATCCAGCAACAGTAACGGCAACTGATATAAGCTCTCCGGAGATGCCAAATCCATGTGCTCCACGAAGGTACGGAGGTCAGATTGGCCCCAACTCCTACAACCAAGTAGCAAGTTTTGCACAAAGTCTCTGAACTTTTCTCCTTCTCTTTATTCTAGAACCATCACTGTATTTCAGGTCTTCCGACCACCTTTCTGAATCTACCACTGTCACGGAAGCTCTTTCAAACATTACTTTTGCTTTAGGTGCCTTAGATCCTACAGGAGTCAACTGATCTGAATTAAAGTTACGCAGCTTAAGTCCACCAATTGACTCTGCCACTTACCTGAATAGTCAAGCCTCCAGAAAGGAGCAGGCAAAGATTCTGGTGCGCTCAGGCCTAGGAAGGCAGAGTGCAGAATCACATCTGCCCCTCCAGGCCACGGTACTCCCGAGCATTTCCCATTATCCCAGCTCTAATAAAAAAGGAGGATACCAATTCTTACTACGTGAGAATCCCTGTCACATCCTCTCTGACAAGATCTATCTCTCCCTACACTCAGATCATTTCCATTAAGGACATCTCTTCAGGACTTTTACTGTTCCATCCATTGCTCCACCTGTCACAGAAGCATGTATTAATTACTTTCCATTCACGTAGCTATGTAGTGGGCACACACAGGGAGGATTTAAACTACAAAACACACTTTTTGCTCTCAGAGATTATAGTCTAGTTATGGACACCAGATATATGATAAAATGACAAGGATATGAGCCAACACAAGTCTGTAGGACTCCAGAGTGAGGAAAGAATTCCTTAAGTATTCCAAGGGTAAGATTAGTTTCAGAGGACTTCTGCCAAGGGCTGAACCCAAAAGAAACATAGGATTTACACTTGTTCTTAGTGCTATTTTATATGTCCTTAGAATCAGTTTTAAATTCCCTCTGGAACAAAGAAAAGCACTAGCCGTGTGGCCAGGGCAAGTAAATGGGGGTGATAAAACTTACACCACCTCGTTAGGAGTCTTCGGTGAAATAAAAGAACATAAGCAGAGCACAGTACAGTGTCGCCACAACAGGCTATGAAGGAATGTTATTCCTTCCTCCTGGCCTTGAACTGCAATCTGTTTCTCAGTTTCCCCAATCAAACCGTAAGCCCTTGAAGTAAGGGAACGAAGGGTCCCAGACTTTACTTCTTCTGACTACTTATTCTAGAGGATCTAATAAGATATACTGGGCATGGCCCAGGAACTCAGTACATATATGCTGCGTATCGTGTAACTAAATAACAGAGAAGATACTATTAGCTCTCTAACGGCACTATTAGTAACAGAACTGCTGCTGCAGCCACTGTTCTATGGCCAGGACCCAGGAAGCAGAGGAGAACAAGGGCCTCCTCCTCCTCATTAATGAGAGAGAGTCATTTCTATCAATGATGAACTGTTTGTTCTTGATCTTCTATCCCAGGTAACAGAGGCAATGCTGAAAGAGCTCCAAGGGAAATCACCAAAGAGTGTCTGATATAATTAGATACAGTCACTACTGGAGCCTTCTCCCTGCACAGAGTGTCCAACACACATCACCATGTCACAACCCAATCACCTCTTTAATCAAGGAAGCACATGGTAACCGTTAAATGCCTTCTTTCTGTGATCATCAGTATGTTTATTCAGCGAGTGGTGATGAATTAAAGAACTCCGCGGACACGACAGATTCATGAGTACAAGGTCCGGCCATGCCCTTCTTTCTGAGCACATACCTCCTCACAGACTTCACGGGCTGCTGCCACACTCGGCTCCTCCTCGGGCTCCATGCCTCCCCCAGGGACAATCCAGCGGTCTGGATGGCGACTACTGCTCACGAGTAACACCTGAAAGTCACAGAGGTCACGTGGAGGGTTAAAAAGAAAAAAGAAACATTTGTACAAACTCAGACTCTAAACAACACAAAAGTAGAAGCACCCGAGACCTACTTTTTGTTTATACCTCTCCAGGTCACTTGTAGGGTAGCTTTCATGTCTAGTGGAAAGAGTAGACAATCCACCTCAGGAAGGCAGAAGCGCATCTGAACCAGCGGCCGTTACCTCTACCTGCCTCCAGGCTCCCAGGCACTCGTCCTATCTATCCTCTCCTTCGCTCCTTTCCCTAAACATCTTTGAACACAGAGTGGACAAGGGCCGGGCGTGCGGTGTGGGGTGGGCGGCGTCGGGGGGAGGGGGGAGAGTACTGATAAGCCTGAGCACTGTGAAGGGCTGGCCAGAAGCACAGAAATCCTTAGCCCTGGTTGGCACCACAGTCCCCACACCTTCCCTCCCAGGCTGTCACTCCCCTGTGCTCCAGCTCCTGGTCCATCCAATGGCCACAAGCCAATACAACGCACCACCCGAAGTTCTAAGTGTGCACTGAGAACCCAACTCCCTCCTTTACACGTGAAGTTGGCAAATTTCATCATGCTTTCAGCTGAGACAAAACCAGAATTTTTTTTTACTAGGAAGTTTTATTAAGAAATGAGAAGACAACCAACCAAACACACCCACAAAATCCTGATACAGACTATGGTTTACTAAGGCAAATTTTTCACTAGCATTCTAGTTACGGCTGCAATAAAATCCTAGAATGTCTCCAGCTGCTTTTCCTTACCCCTCTCTAGGGCAGATGCTAAACAGTTAGCTGGACTCCTCCTCTGGAGGTAGAATTAGGTTGGCATTACTTCCAAAATGAAAAGAATCCTCTACAGCTCCTTACACCATCGCTTTCTGACAAGCTCTTTTGAGCCTCCAACCCTATTCCAAACGTACTATCCCTGGGCACTTCACTTCTACTCTGCAGTCATCCTTGTCACCTGGAAGAAAATGCTATGTCCTCTGTAGCCCCTACAGATTCCACCACTGCCTTCCAGTGACCTACCTTCCAGTCCTCTCCCATCTCTCCCTTGAGGTTTCTGCAAGTATATGGGCCCTTGGAAATTCTACCTTTTTCATCCTTAATCCCTTTTCTTCATGTCATGATAGAGTCTCTTGATGCTCCTCTACAAAATCTGTGATCTGCTGACTCAGTGGGGACCATGGAGTTAAGAAGGAAATCCATGAATCCATATACAGTCACCAATATATAGTCCGTGGATGGAGAAAATAGTATCTTTATATTTATAAGCACTATTTTTTAAGTGTATGTACGTTCTGCTTTGCACAATTCAGAATAATTTAAAATAATATATGAAACCCACAGGGAGTTTTGGGGTGGTGTGTAAATATAAGGGATATTAAAAGTATGATGTGGAAGGTTCTATGAAATTTTGTTTTTAAAATAAAGAGTCCTCATTGTATTCCCACCTCATACCACATACAAAAATTAACTCCAAATGGACCAACGATCTAGATGTAAGAGGTAAAACTAAAAACAGCGATAAATCTGAGGTGCCTGGCTGGCTCAGTTAGTAGAGCATATGACTCTTGATCTTGGGGTCACGAGTATGAGCCTCACTCTGGGGGTAGAGTTTTACTTACAAAAATAATTTAAAAAATAAAAGATAAATAAACAGCAATAAATCCTCATGATCTTGACTTTGGTAAGATATGCCGAATTCTTAGACATGACACCAAAAGCCTGAACAACAACAAAAACTGACAAATTGGACTTCATCAAAATTAAAATCTTCTGTGCATCAAAGGACACGATCAAGAATGTGAAAAAATGACTTACCAAATGGGAGGAAATATTTGCGAATCATCTATCTGATAAGGGTCTGCTGTCCAAAATATGAATACATAAAAATACAAAAAATCTTACAACAACAAAAAGACAAGCAGCATTTCTCCAAAGATCTACAAATAGCCAAGGAGCACAAGAAAAGATGCTCAGTCACCAGGAAAGTGCAAGGTAAAACTGGCATGAGATAACCACTTTACACCCACAAGAATGGCTATAATTTTAAAATAACAAGACCTGGCAAGGGTGTAGAAAAATTGGAACCCTCAAACATTGGGTAAGAACGTCAAATAGTTCAGACGCTGTGGAAAGTTTGCAGTTCCTCAAAAGTTAAATAAAAAACTACCATAAGGGGCGCCTGGATGGCTCAGTCAGTTAAGCATCCAGCTCTTGATTTTTTTTTTTTTTTTTAAGGAAAGACAATTTTTATTTTATTATTTTATTTTTTTATTTGACAGAGAGAGAGGCAGTGAGAGCAAGAACACAAGCAGGGGGAATGGGAGAGGGAGAAGCAGGCTTCCTGCCGAGCAGGGAGCCCGATGTGGGGCTCGATCCCAGGACCCCGGGATCATGACCTGAGCCGAAGGCAGACGCTTAATGACTGAGCCACCCAGGCGCTCTCAACTCTTGATTTTGGCTCAGGTCATGATCTCCTGGGAGTGAGATTGAGCCCTATTATCAGGCTCTGCGCTCAGTGGGGAGTCTGCTTGAGGTTCTCTCTCCCTCTCACTCTGCAACCCCACCCCTGCTCTCTCTCTCTCTCTCTCAAAAAAATTACCAGCTGATTTAGCAATCTCACTCCTAGGTATATACCCTAAAGAACTGAAAACAGGTGCTCAAATACTTACATACATAAATGTTCACAGAAGTATTATTCACTGTAGCCAAAGCATAGGAACAACTTAAATGTCCATCAATGAATGAATGGCTAACATGGCATACACATGTGCAGGAAGAGTCCTCACATAAAAAGAATGAAGCACTGATACATGCTACACAGTGGATCAACTTTGAAAACATGAAGCTAAGTGAAAGCCAGACTCCAAAAGTCACATATTGTAAGATCCTACTGATGTGAAAGAGATAGAAAGCAAACTGCTGGTTGCCCGGGACTGGGAGAAGGGAAGATTGGAGAGTAACTGCTTAATGAGAGTACAGGATTTTGTTTGGGAGTGATCCAAGTGTTTTGAAACTGTATAAAGGTTGCTAAATGCCACTGAATTAGTGGTACTAAATGCCACTGACTTATTCACTTCTAAATGGTTAATGTCATGTTATGTTAACTTCACCTCAATAAAATAAAACTGGTATTAAGATCACAGTAAATTTTAAAAGCTAAATTTAGGAGTCAGTGCTACTACTTTCTACAACGGAGTCTACACTCCAAGGGAGTGGCCTTCCAAAAAGTTATCCTTAGTTTTATAAAATATTAAATTATAGAGCTGAAATAAAAGGGGATCATTGCCACACTCCTTCTCCCATCTCGTGATGATTGTGGCAAATCTTACATTAAAAAATAATCCTTATTAAAAAAATAAAAAAATCCTTATTGAGTACACTTGTGACTGGACACGGAGTGTTAATGTGTAAGTGATGAATCACTAAATTATACTGAAACCAGTATTACACTATATGTTAACTAACTAGAATTCAGATAAAAACTAACCAAAAAATTCCTTATCAAAATAAAAATAAACCCAAACACAATCATGTTTGTTAATTTAAGTTAAAAAGTTTTTTTAAAAAGTCGTCCAAAGACTCTAATAATGGCATTTAAGTCATAACAATCCAATCTGTAAGGAAAACTCAGGAAGAAAGAGTAGAAAAATGGGTTAATCTTTCACTGATTTGTTATATAAACAACATGTAGTCTTTCTTCCTAGAGTTCTCCCACTTCTTGGCACAGTGTTATGCAGCCATTCTAAACCTAAGCATTTGCTTGAAAGGCTGACTAGGGCCATCCAATTAGGTTATAGACCAAATGAAAGACCTTTACAGGGACAATTCCTAACATAAAGTATAATTTAATTTCTAACTTTGAATCAATGTGAAATATTAATCAGTAATCTAGGAAGTGTTATTACTTAGCACATTCAAAGTATGACTATGTAAGGTAATACTACATATAATACTGACACTGGGAAAAACAAGCCTCATTACTTTGTAGTCACACTTCAAAGCAAACACAATTACCAGTAAACAGTTCTCCTAAGTTTCCTTGACAACCCACTGCAAATTTACTGCAAAAAACCCCAAAACATTCTTTACTTTAGCCAGAGGCTTTACTCCTTCTTACCTTATAAAACACTAAATGGTGTTTCTGGTCAATAAATTCTGATTCTGAAGCTTGATTTTTAAATATAAAATTATCTGAAAAGAAATTAAATGGCAAAGCTCCTAAATCTGAAAATGACATACTAAGGAAAAAAAAAACCCAAGGATTTGTTATTTATTCAACAAACATTCATTAAGCATCATTATAAACCAGGAATGACAGTTGCAGAGGTTTTAAGGCAGATCAGAGCGGGGGACTGGACGACCAGGTATTAGACTTTTCATGAAACTCTTATCACCAAGATAGGTGATATTGGTGCAGAGATGGGTAAATGTACCCATAGAACACACCACACCCAACTCCTGGATTTATGATACAGGTGGTCCTACAGAGCAGGGAGAAGTCAACAGGTAGGGCTGGGACAAGTTGTTATCCACATGGACCCAGAGGAAAATCATTATATTGATTAGGGACACATGTATGCAAGGAAAGACTAAAGAAATCCGTAGTAATAATAAACCTAATGGGGGCAGATTTACACAAAGGATTTAATTAAGCTTCGAACAGTAATGTTTTATTTTATTTTTTTGAAGATCTTATTTATTTATTTGACAGAGACACAGTGAGAGAGGGAACACAAGCAGGGGGAGTGGGAGAGGGGGAAGCCGGCTTCCCGCCGAGCAGGGAGCCCGATGCTGGGCTCGATCCCAGAACCCTGGGATCATGACCTGAGCCGAAGGCAGATGCTTAACGACTGAGCCACACAGGCGCCCCAGTAATGTTTTATTTCTTAAGCATTATTAAAGCAATTTTAAAAACGTTAATACAAATTTTCAAAAGAATATAAAAGAGGGGCACAGGGGTGGCTCAGTCTTAAGCCTTTGACTCTTGGTTTTGCCTCAAGTCATGACCTCAGGATGAAGCCCCACGTCAGGCTCCATGCTCAGCAGAGTCTGCTTCTCCCTCTCCCTCTGCCGCTCCCTCCCCCACTCATGTTCTCTCTCGCTCGCTCTGCTCTCTCAAATAAATAAAATAAAAAAAAAAAAAGAAAAAATATAAAAGAAAGCCCCTGCCCTAAAGGAAATGAGTATCTAGCAGAGAGGGGGAGGAAAAAAAAAAAAGAAAGAAAAAGAGTAATAATACAAGGTGAGGAATGCTTGGGTTGAGGTAGGCATGGGATACCACAAAGACTGAAAAGAGACACCTGGGGCGCCTGGGTGGCTCGGTCGTTAAGTGTCTGCCTTCAGCTCAGGTCATGATCCCAGGGTCCTGGGATCGAGCCCCGCATCGGGCTCCCTGCTCGGCGGGAAGCCTGCTTCTCCCTCTCCCACTCCCGCTGCTTGTGTTCCCACTCTCGCTGTCTCTCTCTCAAATAAATAAATAAAATCTTTAAAAAAAAAAAAAGAGACACCTAACCCAGGCTGGCTGGGGGCTGGGTGGGGGGGGGGGGGGGGGGGGGGGGGGGGGTTAGGGTGGGGGAGGAGGCAGTAGAGGGATGGTAAGAGAAGGTTTCTTAAAGGAAGTGACTTGAGTTAAATCCAAGCTCAAGAAGGACATTTATTCAACAAAAATCAGAAACCTACTATGTGCCCTCGTGCTTAGGACACAAAAGCAAGGTAGATACAGCCTCAGCTCTTGAGAAATTTAAAGTCCAGTAGATAAGACAGACAAGAAGTCAGGTAACTGTTTATACTTCAGTAACTGTGGCAGAGACCACAATGTTCACCAGATATTTTACGTTCTTGTTTATGGTATTCCAAGCCCCCCTGCTATTAGGTGGGGCCATCTGACTAGTTCTGGCTAAGGAAATGTGAGCAGAAGGGACACACAACACTTCTGGGCTGAGGCAGGGAGAAGCCCATCCAGCCTCTCTTTTCCTCTGTCACAGTGCCCAGGTGACAGAGGAAAAGGTGGTGCAGCTATAAGCTGGGGCCTCTGAATGGAAGAGTTCCTGTGAAGAGCACAGCCTCTGAAGAGTGGCTTGTAACAAGCAATACAACTGTGTTGTGTTAAAACAATGAGATTTCAGGGTTAATTTGTCATTGCATCATAACCTACTCTATCCTGATTAACAGTGTGAGAGGTCAGTGAAATGTCTAAGGATCTCTTCTGTTGACCACCTCATGCCCAAGCCTTAAGCATAAAGCTTGACCCATATTAGTGGGCAATAAAAGTTTAATGAGCAAATGAAATAATAGTCCAGGGAAGCCTGGGTGGCTCAGTCGGTTAAGTGTCTGCCTTTGGCTCAGGTCATGATCCCAGGGTTCTGAGATCGAGTCCCACACATCGGGCTCCTTGTTCAGCAGGGAGCCTCTTTCTCCCTCTACCTGCAGCTTCCCCTGCTTGTACTCACTCTTGCTCTCTGACAAATAAATAAATAAAATCTTAGAAAGAAAGAATGGTCCAATGACAGAATGAACAAACGAGTGCTTTATTTTTTTGAAGATTTTTATTTATTTATTGAGAGAGAGAGAGAGAATGGATAGAGAGAGAGCATGAAAGGTAGGAGGGTCAGAGGGAGAAGCAGACTCCCCGCTGAGCAGGGAGCTCCATGCGGGACTCGATCCTGGGACTCCAGGATCATGACCTGAGCCAAAGGCAGTCGCTTAACCAACTGAGTCACCCAGGCGCCCCACAAACAAGTGCTTTAAAAAAGGAGTGCAGAAAGCATACAGAAGGGGTTACTTAGGGAGGCTGAACAAAAAGGCAAGGGTCTAATTATCAAGAGTTTGGACTGAAACCTGAAGGCAATGGGTAAGTCAAGGAAGTTGTTTAAGCAAAGAAATAACCCAATTTGTTTCTGTTTTTAATTTTAAGAGTTTATTTAAACAAAAATTAATTCCTCCTGGACAACACCAAACTAGAAGTGGCTAGGAGCATTCCTCTCAATTTGGGTTTTAGAAAGGTCACTCTGGAAATAAGTCAATCAGAGAAAGACATGTATCATATGACCTCACTGATATGAGGAATTCTTAATCTCAGGAAACAAACTGAGGGTTGCTGGAGTGGTGGGGGGTGGGAGGGATGGGGTGGCTGGGTGATAGACATTGGGGAAGGTATGTGCTATGGTGAGCGCTGTGAATTGTGCAAGACTGTTGAATCACAGATCTGTACCTCTGAAACAAATAGTGCAACATATGTTAAGAAAAAAGAAAAAGAAGAAGATAGCAGGAAGGGAAGAATGAAGGGGAGCAAGTCAGAGGGGGAGACGAACCCTGAGAGACGATGGACTCTGAAAAACAAACTGAGGGTTCTAGAGGGGAGGAGGGTGGGGGGATGGGTTAGCCTGGTGATGGGTATTAAAGAGGGCACATTCTGCGTGGAGCACTGGGTGTTATGCACAAACAATGAATCATGGAACACTACAACAAGAACTAATGATGTAATGTATGGTGATTAACATAACAATAAAAAATTAAAAAAAGAAAAGAAAGGTCACTCTGACTTGAGCTGGACGTGGGCAAGCTTGGTAGCAGAACAGGTTTCTGCATTTAATTCGGGTTGAGAAAGGATCAGGACAGAAGTGGGAGTGGGAAGGAAGTTACAGGTTCTCAGATAAACAGAAAGAAGCATCCACAGGACCAAGTGATTGATTCCGGGCTTGGTCAACAGTGGAGCTGCCTCCACCACTGAAAATGTGAAAGGTCAGTGGAGGAGGGAATCTCAGGGAGGATACCCTCTGAACATATGAATTGAGAGTATAATGAGATGTCTAATGAATATTTTTAGTGGACGTTAGAATAAAATATTCTAATGAATATTTTAGTGAATTTTGTCCACTAAAAAAAGAGATTTGGGGAAAAAATGGTCTTAGACTCTTCAAGCCAGGATGAGACTAACACAAGAAAGAACATACATATTTGCAAAGTTCTCGCTAGAGGAGCCATCCCTGTTCTCCCTACCTATTGTCCACTCCCCTTGGTGTCAGAAAAGTTTCTATTCCCATTACCAAAAGCATAGTGGGTAAATTTATTCCACATCTCCCAGGTTAAAGTTCTGGAAATATTTTCCTTAAAAAACTAATTATCTATAGTGATAATCTACATCATGGGAAATCCTGATTAACGAGCTATAGATCTTAGACATATTACTACTTCCCAAAAAACTACATTCAGTAATACACCCAACATGATCTCATTTCCAACAATGCAATGCTCCTGACATTCGACGGTCCCTCAGCATTGCCATTACCACCAGAGAGCTCCGCTGGTATCCCAGATGGCATGAGGGCTGCACCCTGTCAAATCTGTGATATGCCCTGCAAACTGCTTCTACAGACAAACCTCTTCTAGTCATTTCTGTGTCCCTTCTTAAAAATAAGACCAGGGCGCCTGGGTGGCTCAGCTGGTTAAGTGTCTGCGCTCAGCTCAGGTCATGATCCCAGGGTCCTGGGATCGAGCCCTACCTGGGGCTCCGTGCTTAGCGGGGACCCTGATTCTCCCTTTCCCCCTGCTCGTATGCTCGCTCTCTCTCAAATAAAATCTTTAAAAAATAAAATTTAAAAAATAAGACCAAAATAATAGTGAATAATTATCTGCACTTGCTTGGATTCCAGATAAATAGAAGTGTTACTATTTTTTACAGAGTATATTTTATATACATATATACACCAGTGTGGAGCCCAAAGCAGGGCTTGAACTCACAACCCTGAGATCAAGACCTGAGCTAAGATGAAGAGTTGGATGCTTAACCGACTGAGCCACCCAGGTGCCCCATACAGAGTATTTTGGAGAACAGCTGCCCCAAGTTCTTATGCACAAGGACCCTATAAAAATATTTAAAAGATAAGTAAAGCTCAGCAAGAAGTCAAATAACTTGTTCAGGTTAAATCAATAAATTATCAGAGGGCCAAGCATTAGTAGTATCAGTTCCTACAGTTTTGAAGCCATTTTACCCTTTGACTATTTTTTTCCTACACAGGAGCTCAAAATACTGCTGAAGTAAGGAACAAGTAGACATAAACAGGCAGTTTACAAAATGCCTTATAAACATCCCTTCTCTTTATCTAATCAATCAGGCTGTTTATTTAATGAAAGGAAATTCCCTGTCTAGTACAAAGAAACACCATACAGTGCTGTGAACAGATATTCTGACAGTTTTACTTTGGAAACAACAAGGTGTTTTAAGAACAATATGAAAAGGTGGTCAGAGACACAAACTCTCCTGCACAGCATTCCTAAGTATGAGTCCCAGGGTACAGAGTGTAACATCAGCCTTCCAAGTGAGTGGCCTGCCCAGTCTTCCTCAACTGATGTCCAAATGTTAAGAAAACCACACAAAGCTTTTATATTGCCTGGTAGTCAATGACTTTATTTCTAAAAGGAAGACTAAAGAAACCAATAAACTTGGCTAAATTTGCAGGTTATATGAAAAAAGACTGAAAGTTGTTGGATTACACTGTTTCAACATAACTTACTGGAATGTCCCAGGCTATTTCTGTAAACCTTAACCCACTCCCACAACCCCTGTATGTACTGAAAGAAAACAGACAAATCTTGGGGAGAAATAAATACCAACAACAGCAGGTAGTATTTATTCAGTGTATTTTGTGCCAGGTGCTGGCATTTTACACATTCTATTTTTAATATACTCTTCCTATTTTCAAACAACTACACAAGCCAGGTATTTTTCAATACCTGCCATTACAGCAATGAGGAAACCAAGCCTTAGATGATTTGGTGATGTGGCAAAGGGCACAGAAAAGGTCGGTGCTGAGCCAGGATTCAAAACCCAGTCTACATGTCTGACTCTGACTACTAGGCCACTGAGAGCCTGTTAACACCCATGAGGTAGCCAGCCCTAAATGAAAAACCCTCTGAAAACCTAACTGCGACTGGATAAAGGGAAAAGATGAAGAGGTATTCTAATCTAATCTTGAATTCAAATCAAGGATTTGGACCAGTTGTATGAGCAGAGACTATTTGCTTGTTTATTATATCTTTCTCAGCAAGAGCTGTCTTCTACATAGAGGGGGCCTGTGAACTCCCCCATGTTATGCAACTTCTGTACACTTTGTTCTGAAAATGTTTATTAATAAATATAAAAATGGCTACTAATTCACGATACGAAGCTCCGTTAATTTTCACATGTTTAGACACTACCATAATTCAAGTTAATTCCTCACTGAAGCATTTATTCCATAAACAATTGCTGTCCAGTCATCACTTGCTTATAAAGGAAGTGAGGCACGGAGGAAGAGGGGTGAGTGGGAGGCAGAGATGTATAAAAATATACAAAGCCTACCCCTGAACAGCCCACTCTCTCATGCAAGGAGTGGCAAACTATGGCCCATGGGCCAAATCCAGCCTACCGCCAGTTTTTGAATGGCCCATGACCTAAAAAAAAAAAAAAAGTTTGAAAAAGCCAAAAGAATATTTGGGAACATGTGGATTTATATGAAATTCAAATTACAGTGTCCATAAATAAAGTCTGTTGGAGCACAGCCACGCTCGTTCATTCACCTACAGTCCATGGCTGCTTTCAAGCTACAAGGGCAAAGCTGAAGAGTCCTGATAAAGATCATGTGCCCGCAAAACCAAACATATTTTCTATCTGGTCCTTTACAGAAAAAGTTCGCCAACCCCTGATCTACCGAAGGGCCCGAGTAGCTACGACATCATGTCGGTAAGGACTATGAGAGAGGGGAGAAGACTCTGAGAGGGTCCCATAACACTTCTCAGGAAGGAACATGTGAACTGGACCGAGGGGATTTTCCCGAGCCCAGGAAGGAGAGGTGCTCCAGACAGGGGTGCTGCAACTGCCAAGGCACTGAGGTGGAAACAGTGTTATACGCAGAGAATACTGAGAAATCCGAGCAGTTTGGTAGTGGTGTAGGGGGCATGATGGGAAAGAAAAAGAGGGGGACGGAGGAGGCTGATAAATTAGACTGGGACCAGTATAAAAAACCCCGATAGCAAACATTACCAAAGAATTACAGCAACTGAAGGCAACTGAGAGTCCTCTTGGTGTCTGAAGAGGAAGACAGCAATTTTGTTTGTTCCAGAAGCCTACTGAATCTGGAAGGTGAGTGAGTGATGGGCTGCAGTCGGGACAGAGAGGGAAAGAGGAGAAGCGGTATAACCAGCATCCCTGGAGATGGGAAGCAACAAGTGGCTAAGTCATATTTAGGGGACAGCGATGGAAGGGGCTGGTCATTAATCAGAAAGGAGGGTGCTGTGAAAGAATGTAGTGGCTAAGGCTTTTTACTGGGGTCAACAGGCGGACAGAGATACCTATTTTTCAAGAGACAGAAACACAGGAGCGGAACAGATGGGAAAAGAAAAAAAGAAACTTCTCTAGGAGAAGTTAGGCTTCCTGCACTCTATGTGATGGGAACTTCACAACCTCAACTTAAACGTCCACTTGAAAGCATTCACCCCAGAAACAATGACTGCCTCTGTACAGCACAAATGGTGCCACTAAGGAGGAGAAGGCATTTTCTTTAAAGGCATTTCTTCAAAACCTCGTGTACAGCTTGAATATTTTAGAACAAGCATGTAAGATTTTTATAATTTGCCAAGAAGAATGCCAAGCATTATTCCCTAGGAAATTTCTGAAAGCCAAGTAAGAGTGAATGAAATATTTAGAACGTTCAAGTTTCTCGAGGTCATTAAAACAAACGAAGCCACAGCAACAACATTCCTCACATCCATAAACTGCGTTATTTTCCCACACATGATCTTAGAACTGTAGGAATACACTGTAAAATCACTGTTCATCAATACACGGGTTTTGCTGAGCCATACACAAACGAAATCTTCCAAAATACAGGTTCATAAAAAAAGACAGTCACTGCAGACTCAAAGGCAGGTATCGTGTCCCCAGAGTAGCCTGAACATATAAATCACATTTCAATCTAACTTGAGATGCCAAAGTTTAAAACCACAGTTGTATGCTGTCTACTTTATAGAGGGCAGTCAGAGACTTGGCTTACAAGTCGGCCTCACACCAATCAGCCATGCGACGGCAAAAAAAAAAAAAATCCAGACTTCAACTTCGTCAGTTTTAAAATGAGGTTGTTCAAATAATCTCTTGAAATCCCCACCAGCATTAACATTCTATTGTTCTAAATTTACACAGGTGTATGTGCCTGGAAGAGTGGTTCCTAATTTTCTTCTTCTTTTATAACCTATTTTTTTCAATAGTACACTGCACTTGTTAAAAAGGTACAAAAGGACATTCTGTGAAAAGTAAGCCTTCTCTCCTAAGTCTGTCCCCAGAGGCACTTCTTATGAAGGCTTCCTGAGATAGCTTAGCATATATGAGTATAAATAGATACAAATTTATTATTTTTTTCCTCTTTGTTACCTCCAATAGTAAGCCATCACACACACTGTCCTACCTTAGTTTTTCACTTAAATCACAGAAATCATCTCATCACTACATACCAAAGAGCCTCCTCTTTTTTCTTTTAATGACCATGTGGTAGTTTTACTTTTTTTTTTTGAAGATTTTATTTATTTGACAGAGAGAGACACAGTGAGAGAGGGAACACAAGAAGGGGGAGTGGGAGAGGGAGAAGCAGGCCTCCCGCTGAACAGGGAGCCTGATGCGGGGCTCGATCCCAGGACCCCAGGATCATGACCTGAGCCAAAGGCAGACGCTTAACGACTGAGCCACCCAGGCGCCCCACATGTGGTAGTTTTAAAAGCTCCTTTATTTTAGAAAATTCCGAACATACACAAAAATAGAGGAAAAATATAATGAATCTCCAAGTATTCATTACCCAGCTTTAGTAATTAACATTTTGCCTATCATTTTATTTACCTATACCCCACTCCTAGAGTATTTTAAAGCAAATCCCAGGTATCAATATATTTCATCACTAAATACTTCAGTTGCATTATCATTAAGAGATAAGGACTTTTAAAAAATATGATCATGGGGCACCTGGGTGGCTCAGTCAGTTAAGGGTCCAACTCTGGATTTCGGCTCAAGTCATGATCTCACGGTCAGGAGAGTGAGCCCTGCTTCAGGCTGCCCCCTTCCCCATCTCATTAAGAAGTCCCCTTGAGATTCACTCCCTCTCCTGCTCCTCCCCCGACTCACACATGCACGCACTCTCTCTTCTCTCTCTAAAATAAATCTTTAAAAATATATATAACCACAATGTCATTATTATATCTAGCAAATGAACAATTCCTTGTAATCATCTACTAAACAGGCCATATTCAAATTTCTCCAATTGTTTAAAAAATGTTATTTTACAAATGGTTTATTTAAATGAAGATCCCAACCAAACCCACACACTGCATTTAGTTGATATGACTTGTAAGCCTTGGTCTAAAACAGTTCCCCCTCCTGACCCATTGTTTTCAACCCATTCTATTTCAAATAAATAGATCATTTATTTATCTTTTTTTTAATGTTTTTTTTATTTATTTATTCATGAGAGTCAGAGAGAGAGAGAGAGAGAGGCAGAGGGAGAAGCAGGCTTCCCGCAGAGCAGGGAGCCCGACGCGGGACTCGATCCCAGGACCCTGGGATCATGACCTGAGCCGAAGGCAAACGCTTAACCATCTGAGCCACCCAGGCGCCCCAGATCATTTATTTATTTGCAGTATTTCCCACATTCCTGCATTTGCTAATGCTTTCCCTCAGTGGTAATATTCAACTTGGTCCTCTCTCTCCCATAGTTCCTATACCCAGGTGGGTAGATCTTGAAGCCTAATGAGGTTTGGATTTGTTTTTGGCAAGAAAACTTCATTGCCGGGGCCACTACTTGCTACAGCATCACACTGTCAGACAGTAAGATCTGACATCACCTTTAGTGATGAGACAAAACTGGTGTCAGGTACTATCATATGATCTGTCCATGACAGAGCTAACCATCAGCCTTTCTTTTACTGGTTTAGGCATCTATTAATGACACCCATCTATATCCGTAATTGCATTAGGGAATGAGAATGGCAATTTTCTAATTCCACTGTCCCTTTTATATATATTAGCTGAAATTTCCATGATGAAGAAACTTCCCCACTGGCTGATTACCCTAATATAGGAAAGGCAAGATAAATGCTTTTTTCCCTCCTAATTTACTAATTTTTAGAAAAATGAGATAGTGTGCAGGCAATCTCCTAATATTTTGTTGTAACTGTTGGATCACTAACTAGTAAATTTTAATACTTCCTGTGTTCAATTGACTGCAGTCATTAGTCTTTTGATGCTCCCACCTTTAACTAGCAAGAGCTACTTCAGGTTGGCTCCTGTCTCTTTTTTCATCCAGCACGTAATTACAAAAATTTTCAAACATACAGTTAGGTTGAAAGAATTGTACAGTAACCACCCACATGCCTACCACATATATTCTACCAGTAATGCTTTACAAATCTTGTTTATCTCATATCTTTTTGACATAAATCTTTAATAGCTGTCTTGCTTTTTTTAAAAGTCACTGTAACATCTCAGACTCATTGTAAGCATTGCCTGCCCCAGATCTGAATTCAGCTGTTTCTCTAAGGAGCCCTGGTTCTTAGTGGGAAATGATATTTAGAGACCTCGATTTAGGTACTGGTGCTGTTGTGTTGTCATTGCTTCTGAGGCTTTTCAATGGCAGATAGGAAATATGTATTATTAGAACAAAAACAATAGAGAATAATTGAAGAGAAAAATGAATTATGGTTTATACTGATATTTCCATTTAAGATTTAAAGTTACTGAGCTTTTGGGGCGCCTGGGTGGCTCAGTCAGTTAAGCATCTGCCTTCGGCTCAGGGCATGATCCCCGGGTCCTGTGATAGAGCCTGCTTCTCCCTCTCCCTCTGCCCCTCCCCCTGCTTGTGCTCTCTTGCTCTCTTGTGCATGCACTCTCTCTCAAATAAATAAAATCTTAAAAAAGAAATAATAAAAAAATAAAGTTACTGAGCTTTTGGGGCACCTGGCTGGCTCAGTCGATGCAGCATGCAACTCTCGATCTCAGGGTGTGAGTTCAAGCCCCATGTTGGGTGCAGAGATTATTTAAAAATAAAATCTTAAAAAAACAGTTCTGAGCTTTTAACTTCTTGATTTTATGCTTATATATTTTTATGCTGAAAATAACATTAATATAATTATCTGAGTTGTCCTGTAATATAATTTATAGCACTATTAACCATAAAACCATTAACTACAGTTCAAGGTTTCTTTGTAGTTCTTAGCCTAAGGATAGATCCCACTAGAGATGTTCAATCAAAACACTGCTTTAAAGTCACATGAAAGATTTATTTTCTGTACGATTATGCCACTAGCTTGCTACATAAATTCATTTGTTTGTTTTTCATTTTTAGAAAATGCACTTTGTTGTAACTGAATTATAATTCACATTCACTGGAATTTATAGATTGTCAGGGTACAGTTCAATGAGTCTGACTAATGCATGCACCTGATCCCACACACACTCCTGTAAGGATACATGTTTCCATCTCCCCAGAAAGTTCCCTGTGACTCTTTCCTGTCAATGCCCCCAACCCAGAGGCAATTGCTATTGTGATTTATACCATCATAGATTAGTTTTGCCTCTTCTGGGTCTCATATAAATGAAATCATACATATCCCCACTGGGGATTATATTATATGGTTATACCACAACTTATTTAATCAGACCTCTTGATGGACGTTTTGGGTATTTCCAATTTCTACTATTAAAACAATGCTATCATAAACAGCCCTATATATGAATCACTTCCCAAATATAAATATATTGGCAGAATTCATACATTCATTCAACTAATATTCACTGAATATCTACTCAGTACCAATCACTGTTCTAGGCACCGTGGATACAGCAATAAGCAAAACAAAAGCCCTGTTCTTTTGGAATGTACAATCTAATGGAAGAAGACAGACAATACACAAAAACAAAGTCAGGTGGTCAGAAGTACTAACAAGAAAAATAAGACCAAATAAGGAAGCAGAAATTAACAGAGTACTCTTTTAGACAGGGAGGTCAGGGAAGGTCTCCTAAGAGGGGATGTTTGAGCACAGATCTGACTGAAGTGAGGAAAACAAGCCTTTGGTTCTCTAGGGAAAGGTACCCTCAGAGACAAGGATCCTGCCCTGAGGCCACGAGGTCAGAGTAGCTAGAGCAGAATAATAAGCAAAGGAAAGAGGGCGCCTGGGTGGCTCAGTTGGTTAAGCAACTGCCTTCGGCTCAGGTCATGATCCTGGAGTCCCGGGATCGAGTCCCGCATCGGGCTCCCTGCTCAGCAGGGAGTCTGCTTCTCCCTCTGACCCTCTTCCCTCTCGTGCTCTCTCTCATTCTCTCTCTCAAATAAATAAATAAAATCTTTAAAAAAAAATAAGCAAAGGAAAGAGCAGAAGGAGGGGGACAGGTCACTTCACAGAACTAGCTAAGGAGGTAAACCTTGGGATCTAATCCCAAGTGAAGAATGCCCCTGAGGGGTTCTAAGCAAACATGTGGAACACAGTCACCGAAGGACAGCATGGAGAATAGACGGCAAGGTCGAACAACGGTGGGATAAGACCGTTAGGAGGATCTACGATAGTCCAAGGAGAGAAGTGAAAATGGTTTTAGACTAAAGGGGTAACAGGGGGGAGAGTGAGAAGTGGTAACACTCTGATTCTTCTTCTAAAGGTAGAGCCAAGAGAATTCTTGATATGGGCTATGAGAAAAAGAAGGAAGTCAAGGATGACTTCAGTTCCTAGACCTGAGCAAATGGACAAAATGGGAAAACACCAGGGGGAGCAGGTTTGGCAGGTAATACCAGGAGTTCAGCTTTTGCACACGTTAAGTCTGAGCTGCCTATCCAACACACAGATGGAGCTGCTGAGAAGGCAGTTGGGAGAGAGGAGTCTGCTGTTCAGCAAAGAGGTCAGAGCTGGAGATTAACATCTAGCAGTGTGTAGAATTTGGGCTGGACGAGATCACTTAGAAAGTCTGGAGCACTCCTGGCCTAAGCCCTGGGGCTCTTCAATATTTTGCAGGATCCAAAAAAGGAATCCAAGAAGGAACAAACAGTAAGTACAAAAGAAAACCAAACAATGGGGCATGCAAGAAGCCAAGTGAAGTGTTTGAAAGAGGAGGGAATGATCAACCGGATTAAATGCCACTAAGAGGTCAAGTAAGAGGCAGACTAATAAGAACTGACCACTGGATCTGACAACACAGAGTTCATTTGTATGATGATAAAGCTATTTTTTTTATAGAACCTAGGAACTGCTATGTCAAAGATAAGACACATCTGTAATTTTAATAAATGCTGACACTTTGCCTTCCATAGAGGTTATACCAGTTTATATGCCTGCCAGTAGCATATGAGATTGACTGTTCCCTCACGCTCTTGCCAACATATGGTATTATCCAACTTTTTAACACTGGCTGATCTGACAGGTGAAACATGGCATCTCCTTTTAGTTTCCAATTTGCATTTCTCTTATTATAAGAGAAGTGACACATCTTTCATGCATTTGAGAGTCACTTTTATTTCCTTTTCATATCCTCTGCCAATTTTTCTATTGGGTTACTGGTCTTTTTCTCAATGATTGGAGAAGCTCTTCATGTATTATTAAGTAAATTAGTCTGGTGATTGTTGATTTAACTTTATGGTGATTTTGCCATGTAGAAACTTTCTATTTTTATGTAATTAACTGTATAATTCTTTTTTTGGCAGTTGGATGACTGCTTTTCCCCTCAGCTTTAATGAGGTAATGTTTACTTACTATTTACTGACGGAAAAAACTGTATAAATTTACAGGGTATGACATAATGATTTGATACTCATATATATTG
This sequence comes from Callorhinus ursinus, assembly GCF_003265705.2. Taxonomy (NCBI): domain Eukaryota; kingdom Metazoa; phylum Chordata; class Mammalia; order Carnivora; family Otariidae; genus Callorhinus; species Callorhinus ursinus. Next base: position 6,296,613 of record NW_027397121.1, on the reverse strand, counting down.
TAAATGATTACCGCAATAAAGTTAGTTAAATACATCCATCACTTAATATAGTTACCATTTTGTGTATGTGGTGAGAATATTCAATTTCAAGTATGCAACACAGTATTACTAACTATAGTCACCATGTTATACATCAGATTTCCAGAACTTCATTTTATAGCTTAAAGTTTGGGTGCCTAGCTGGCTCAGTCAATAGGGTGACTCTTGGTCTCTGGGTCGTGAGTTCGAGCCCCAAGTTGGGGATAAAGACTACTTAAAAAAAAAAAAAAAGAAAGAAACTAAAGTTTATACTTTAGATCAACATCTCCCCATTTCCCCCACCCCCCAGACTCTGGTAACCACCATTCCACTCTATTTCTGAGTTCGACTCTTTTACATTCCACATATAAGTGAGATCATACAGTATTTGTCTTCCCCTGTCAGACTTATTTCACTTAGCATAATGCCCTCAAGTTTACCCACAGTTGTTACAAATGGCAGGATTTCCTTCTTTTTATAGCTGAATAATATCTGTGTGAGTGCACGTGCACCACATTTTCTTTATCCATTCATCCATCAACACACATTTAAGTTGTTTCCATGTCTTGACTACTGTGAATAATGCCATGATGAAGATGGGGGTGACAGTTATCTCTCTGAGACACTCATTTCATTTCCTTCAGATGCACCCAGAAATAGGACTGTTGGATCATAGTGTAGTTCAATTTTTGGAGGAACTTCCACACTGTTCTCCATAATGGCTGAGTGTTCTCTTTGGTGAGTGTTTAATAGTATGTCATTGTGGGGTTTTCTGCATTCCTTTGATTACTAATGAGGTTGAATGCTTTAAAAAATGCTTTCAGGCCATCTGGGTTTCTACCTCTATCACAGGCTTGATCAATCAAGTTTAGGGTCCATTTTTCTGTGTTCTTTTCTGATTGATAGGAATTCTTTATAGATTTTTGTTAAGATATTCAAATATTTCTCCCATTCTTTTTTTTTAAAGATTTTATTTATTTATTCATGAGACACAGAGAGACAGAGAGACAGAAAGAGAGAAAAGCAGGCTCCCTGCCAAGCAGGGAGCCCGATGTGGGACTCGATCCCAGGACCCTGGGATCATGACCTGAGCTGAAGGCAGACTTTAACCGACTGAGCCACCCAGGTGACCTCTCCCATTTTCGAGGACTCCTCTTTTCATTCATTCTTTTACATCTTTTGATGAACACAAGTTATTATTCTGGGGGCGCCTGGGTGGCTCAGTTGGTTAAGCAACTGCCTTCGGCTCAGGTCATGATTCCCAGGGTCCTGGGATCGAGCCCCGCATCGGGCTCCCTGCTCGGCGGAAAGCCTGCTTCTCCCTCTCCCACTCCCCCTGCTTGGGTTCCCTCTCTCTCTCTCTGTCAATTAAATAAATAAAATCTTAAAAAAAAAAAAAAAAACAAGTTATTATTCTGATGAAGACTTTTTTCCCCCCTTATGGTTAATGTTTTCTGTTTCTTGTGTAAGAAATCCTCCCCTTCCTTGAGATCATAAAGTTCTATGTCAGGGGTTGGCAAACTTTTTCTATGAACGGCCAGGCAGTAAATATTTAAGCTCTGTGGGCTGTATGTATACTGTGTCGCAACTATCCAGCTCTACCATTGTAGCACAGCAGTCAGAGACAATACATAAATGAATGTGGCTGTGATTCAAGAAAGTTTTATTTACAGGGGCGCCTGGGTGGCTCAGTCAGTTAAGCATCTGACTCTTGATTTTGGCTCAGGTCATGATCTCAGAGTTGTGGGATCAAGCCCCGCGTTGGGTTCAGGCGCTGGGCATGGAGCCTGCTTAAGATCCTCTGCCTCCCAGGTGAAATCAGAGAGGAAGACAAACCATAAGAGACTCTTAACTGGAGGAAACAAACTGAGGGTTGCTGGAGAGGGGGTGGGTGGGGGGATGGGGTAACTGGGTGATGGGCATTAAGGAGGGCACTTGATGGAATGAGCACTGGGTATCATATAAGACTGATGAATCACTAAACTCTAGCTCTGAAACTAATACACTATATGGTAATTAACTGAATTTAGATTAAAAAAAAGATGTTCTCCCTCCCTCTGCCCATCCCCTCCTTCCCCCTCACTCTCTCTAAAAGAGAAAAAAAACAAAAAACAAAAGAAAACTTTATTTACAGGGCGCCTGGGTGGCTCAGATGGTTGGGCGTCTGCCTTCGGCTCAGGTCATGATCCCAAGATCCTGGGATCGAGTCCCGCATCGGGCTCCCTGCTAGGCGGGGAGCCCGCTTCTCCTTCTTCCTCTGCCTCTGTCTCTCTGTCTCTCTGACTCTCATGAATAAATAAAATAAAAAAAAAAGAAAGAAAACTTTATTTACAAAATGAGTCATCATTTGCCAATCCCTGTCCTGCATTATCTTTTGATGCTCTTATTTGGGGGGGGGGGTTGATGCTCTTTTAAATGGTATTCTTAAAATTTCAATTTCTGTTAATTGCTACTATACACAAACACATTGATTTCTACATATTGACCTTATTATCCTGTGCCCACACTAAAACCACTTAATAGTTCTAGTAACTTTTTGATAGATTCCTTAGGATTTTCTACATACATGATCAAGTCATCTGCAAATAAAGAGTTTTACTTCCTAATTTATATATCATTCATCATTCATTAATTTCTGCCTTACTGTATTGGATAGGACTTCCAGAACAATGATTAACAGAAGTGGTAAGAATAGACATCCTTGTCCAGTTCACCACCTTAGGGGGAATGTATTTATTTTTTCAATACTAAAGTATAGGGCCATCTGGATGGCTCAGTCAGTTGCGCGTCTGACTCCTGATTTCAGCTCAAGTCATAAGCTCAGGGTTGTGAGACTGAGTCCCAAGTTGGGCTCTGTGCTCAGCAGACTCTGCTTGGAATTCTCTGTCCCTCTGTCCCTCCCCCTGCTCACACTCTCTAAAATAAATAAAATCTTTAAAAAATAAAAAAAAATGTTATTATATATATATTATATATATATATATATATATATATATAAGGATAATGGTAGCTGTTTTGAGTAGACCCCCATTATCATGTTGAAGAAGTTCCTATCCATTCCTAGTTTGCTGAGGCTTTTTATCATAAATGAGGTTTTTTATCATAATGTCAAATGCTTTTTCTAAATCTGATATTATGATATAGTTTTTCTTTTTCAGTCTGTTAATGTAATGGATTACACTGATTTTTTTTTAAGATTTTTTATTTATTTATTTGACAAAGAGAGACACAGCGAGAGAGGGAACACAAGCAGGGGGAGTGGGAGAGGGAGAAGCAGGCCTCCCGCGGAGCAGGGAGCCCGATGCAGGGCTTGATCCCAGGACCCTGGGATCATGACCTGAGCTGAAGGCAGACGCTTAACCATCTGAGCCACCCAGGCGCCCTTACACTGATTGATTTTCAAATGTTAAATCAGCCTTGCGTTTCTGGAATAAACCCAGTTACATAGTTATGGTCTATTACTCTTTTTGTATACTGGTGGATTCAAGTTGCTAATATTTAGTTAAATAAATATAAATGGGACTCAGGAATAAACTTGAAGAGGCTCCTACAGGTCAAAAATCAATATGATAAACTCATGGATTGAAGCATACTTGATATACATTAACTCATTACTTTGGGGAATAATGGTACACTGAGGGGAAAACTTGTCTTTCCTATATGAACTTTTTATGGTACGATTATGATATTATGAGGGGGTTTCTAAAAGAGAGTGCTCTCTTTCAGAGGTACTTACTAAACATTAATGGATAAAGTAATATGATGTCTAAGACTTGATCAGATAATAGAGGAGGGGAGAAGTGGTTAGGGATACACATGAAGCAAAACTGGCCATGAGTTGGTAACAGCTGAAACTAAATGAGAGATCCATGCGGGCTCATTATACTATCCAGTCTACTTTTGTACAGATTTGAAATTTTTTTCTTTTTTTTTAGATTATTTTTGAGAGACAGCACGTGAATGCACATATGCCTGAGGGCACACAAGTTGAGTGGGGACAGAGGGAGAGAGGGAGAAGGAGAGAAGCAGACTCCCCACTGGGCGCAGAGCCCCACCCAGGGGCTGGATCTCACTACCCTGAGATTATGATCTGAGCTGAAATCAAGAGTCAAGAGTCAGATGCTTAAATGCCTGAGCCACCCAGGCACCCCAGATTTGAAATTTGCAATAAAATTTTTTTTAATGTCTTGGTTATTTTTAGCCATGTACTTCCATATACATTTGGGGATTAATTTATTCTTAAAAACCTGCTGAGATTTAATTTGGTAAGAACCGTAATGTCTTCTAATTCATTAACAAGGTGTAGTTTTCCACTTAATGTAGGCTTTCAAATCTCTTCTGACTTGAATTAAATGGCATAATTAGAAGGTCCTGCCCCATCCACAACTGTAACAAAATGACCTCATGTCTTCTTACAGAAATTTATGGTTTTAGTTTTTTAAATGTTCATACTTCCTATCTACAATGGAAATTATTCTCGTATAAACATAAGAAAAGAATCCAATTTTTTTCTAGATAACCTGCCAATTTATTCTGAATTATCTATTCTTTTGTACTGATTCATTTGCCTACTCCCAATCCAAATTCCAAGCATTCTATATTACGTATCATAGCTTTGCAACATGGTTTAAGTGGACTAGACATCATCACTCCCACCCTTCATTCTTCTGTTTCAGAATTTTACTGGCTACTCTTGCATGTTTGTTTATCCATTTGACCCTCAGAAATTGCTTGAGTCGTTTAAATAAAACACTTATAATTTCTACAAGGAACAAGTTTAATTTATAGATTAATTTAGCAGGAATTGACATTTTATGATGCTGAACCTTCCTGCCTAGGAATATGGTACATTTTTCAATTTATTCAAGTCCTCTCAGTGACATTTTAAAAGTTTTCTCTGCACAGATCTTGCCTATTTCTTCAGTTTATTATTTTTTGTCACTATTATAATAGACTCCTAACTATTCTACTGCTTATTTCAAAGAAGTCACACCAAATTTTTACAGATTACTATTAAAGCAGTATTAAATCCACACATAAGCACAATCAAATGATTAAGAGGACATTATTTTTAGTAAAAAAGCAATTTTTACCTTATGCCGGTGTATTGTAAACCATGATGATTTACACCATGACTATAGCTGCCCAACTATAGCCACGAGCAGATGTACGGGAAAGCCACACTTTACAGTGGGGTCAGATGAGCAGTAAGCAAGGGCAGGCAGGTCACAAATAACTATTCTTCTGCAATTCTGACCACATTATGTGTGAATTCCAGCTTATCATTCTTACAAAAATGAAAACAAGGGGCGCCTGGGTGGCTCAGTTGGTTAAGCATCTGCCTTCAGCTTGGGTCATGATCTCAGATTCCTGGGATTGAGCTCCTACTCAGCAGGGCGTCTGCTTCTCCCTCTGCCCCTCCCCCACTCGTGTTCACGCCCTCTTGCTCTCTCAAATAAATAAAATCTTTAAAAATAAATAAATATTTTGAGGGGTGCCTGGGTAACTCAGTTGTTAAGCATCTGCCTTTGGTTCAGGTCATGATCTCAGGGTCCTGGAATTGAGCCCCACATCGGGCTCCCTGCTCAGCAAGGAGTCTGCTTCCCCCTCTCCCTCTGCCCCTCCCTGGCCCTACTCATGCTCTCTCTCTCAAATAAATAAATAAAACCTTAGAAAAAAATGAAAACAAAGAAGGGGTTGAACATACATGGTGTCCCAGGAATAAACCAAATATTTTACTATATATGAGAAAATTAAGATAGAAAGATAATTTTTATGTAATTTCAAATACTATATTTCACAAATTTCTGTTTCTAACGTAATCGAACTGTCGAAATGTTTTATTCTACCACAAATTACACTTCATTACATTTCATTCATTACATTATTTAGGAAGATGGAAGGTATCACTAGAAATCAGAAAAAACTAGGTAGCAAATGCATTAAGACTGAGAAATCTTGGCTGAGAGTTCTTTACCTGAAGACAATCCATTGCTCTAAGACTCAGAATAAATAGGAGGAAGGGTGAAGAACAAGAGTTCATTATAGACCAAAATGTTTTAATTATTTCAACTCTATAGAAAATTAATATAAATGAATCTTATGTAGTCAAACATCTATTATAGGAATCATATGAAACTGGTAACACTGCTTGTCTGTGGGGAAGGAAACTGGGTAACTGGGGGGACAAGTATGGGAAAGGGAATTTTCACTGTATCCCAGTTGTGCCTTTTGAGTTTTAAACCATGTAAATGTACTGTCTATTCAAAAATAAACTTAATTTTGGGGCACCTGGCTGGCTCAGTCAGAAAAGCATGCAACTCATGATCTCAGGGTCATGAGTTCCAGCCCCACACTGGGTGTAGAGATTACTTAAATAAAAACTTTTTTAAAAATTTAAATTTGGGGTACCTGGGTGGCTCAGTTGGTTGGGTATCCGCCTCTTGGTTTCAGCTCAGGCCATCATCTCGGGATCGTGGGATCAAGCCCAGTATTGGGCTAGGATTCCTTCCCTCTCCCTCTGTCCCTCCCCCTACTCACTCACACACACACACACACACACACACTCTCAATCAATCAGTAAAATCTTTAAAAATTTTTTCCAATTTTAAGAGCGCATTAAATGCTATAAAATGACCAAATGAAGAACAATTGTGAATCCTCTACAAACCACATTTAAAGATGTTGCCAATAGGAGAATTTACTCGATAAATGCATCTTTACATTACATTTTAATGGAAAAGTCCATTTCTAGACCAACTTATATTTGTTCTTTATCAGTCACTAAAAAGCCATTAGTCCTATCATATTTTCCTCTTTCTTTTTAGCTAACCCATAAGAGAGCTAGATTTAGTGGACAACTGCCCATTCTTGGGATATCTCTTCTACTGATCTTTTAAAAATTTTTAGGGGTGCCTGGATGGCTCAGTCAGTTAAGCGACTGCCTTCAGCTTGGGTCACGATCTCAGGGTCCTGGGATGCACCCCCATCAGGCTCTCTGCTCAGCGGAGAGTCTGTTTCTCTCTCTCTCTCAAATAAATAAATAAAATCTTTAAAAAAATTTTTTTTAGCTGATCTGTTTCATATATTTTTAAATTTTTTTAAAATTTTTATTTATTCATGAGAGACAGAGAGAGAGACAGACAGAGAGAGAGGCAGAGGGAGAAGCAGGCTCCCAAGCGGGACTCGATCCCAGGACCCTGGGATCATGACCTGAGCCAAAGGCAGACACTTAACCATCTGAGCCACCCAGGCGCCCTGTTTCATATATTTTTTAAAAGATTTATTTATTTATTTGAGAGAGAGCGAGCGAGCGAGCAAGAGCATGTGCTCGCAAGCAAGGGGAGAGGGAGAGAGAGAATCTCAAACAGACTCTTTGCTGAGTGTGGAACCCAATGCAGGGCTCGAACCCATAACCACAAGATCATGACCTGAGTCAAAACCAAGAGTTGGACACTTAACCTACTGAACTACTCAGGCACCCCGGTTTCATATATTTTTAATGCAAGCTCTCATAAATCTTTTTCTTAAAGAAAACCAAAATTATAAATTGTTCTTGACATTCCTTTTTTCCACTGTTAAAAGACCAAAACAAAAATTACTTTGCCCTACCCTGGGAAAAGCATCATTCCTGAACAATTAATTTGGCCACATTTTTGTAGTGCCTCTAAAACTTTTAACTTCAACAATTTGATCCTAAATTTGTCTCTCAATTGTACTTCAAAGCATTTAGAGAATGAAATACCCTCACAACACCCACCCAATGAAGTATGTAGAAAACAAAGCCTTTTTATTCATGAAATTATAATGAATTATACGTTGCCATTTAATAACAGAACACTCTAAAAGAAAAACTTTTGAGAATACTTTTTAAAAATTACTGGAAGCTTAAAACTATCTCTTTTCTTTTTCTTTTTTATTTTATTTTATTTATTTATTTGAGAGAGAGCACGAGCAGGGGGAGAGAAAGAGGGAGAGAAAGAGGGAGAAGCAGACTCCCTGCTGAGCAAGGAGCCCAATGTGGGGCTCAATCTCAGGACTCCGAGATCATGACCTGAGCCGAAGGCAGCAGCTTAACTGACTGAGCCACTCAGGCACCCCTTGAAACTAGCTTTTCTGAAAAAAAAAAACTGAGGTGAAATACACACAACATAATTTTTAAAATTTTTTTAGTTTTTAATTTTTTAAAGTTTTTATTTATTTATTTAAGTAATCTCTACACCCAACATGGGGTTTGAACTCATCTATAAGATAGAGTCACATGCTCTTCCAACTGAGCCAACCAGGTGAATTAACCATCTTAAAATTAACCATCTTAAAGTGAACAAGTCAGTGGCATTTAGTACATTCACATGTCATGAAACTACTACCTCTTTCTAATTCCAAAATCTTTATCACCCCAAAATAAAATCTCATACCCATTAAGCAGTTATTCCTCATCCAGGACCTTAGATCTTGCTTTCTGGATCTACAGATTTACCTATTTGCATATTTTATATAAATGGAATCGTATGTGACCAAAAAGTCTGGCTTCTTTCACTTAGTATGTTTCTGAGGTTCATCCACACTGTATCAGCATGGATCACAACTTCACTCTTTTTTATGGGGAATACTAGTCCATTATATGTATATACTACAATTTGTTTATCCATTCATTGATAAACATCTGGCTGTTTTTATCTCTGGCAATCATGAATAGTGCTGAACATTTGTGTACAAATATTTGTTTGAGTACCTGTTTTCAATTCTTTCAGGTATCTAGGAATGGAATTGCTGAGTCAAATATAATTCACACATTTGACTTTTTAAGGACTCACCAAACTGTTTCCACAGTGACTGACCGATTTTACATTTCTACCAGCACTGTATAGGTTTCCAATTTCTCCACATCCTAACTTGTTATTTTCCATTTTAAAAATTATAGCTATCCTACTGGGTATAAAGTGTAAAAACTACTTTTAAGAATGTCCCAATAATTACCTAAATTCTGAAGGAAATAGAATGCTAAAGAATGGGAAATATAAACTCCTATTTCCTCCTCCTCCCCTCACCTCACAGAAAACTCAAATAAGTAGACTTTTTCTCCCAGAAAGTAAGTAAAAATATACTGAATATCAAGAGAATGAGAAAACAAGTCACAGACTGGGAGAAAACATTTACAAAAGCCATATCTGATAAAGGACTCATCCAAAAGAACTCTTAAAACTCGCAAGAAGAAAATAAGTAACCTGGTTTTAAAATGGGTAAAAAGAGGACTGCCTGGCTAGCTCAGCCAGTAGAGCATGAGACTCTTGATCTCGGGGTTATAAATTCAAGCCCCATGATGGGTGTAGAGATTACTTAAAAATAAAATCTAAAAAAAAAAGAAAAATGGGTAAAAGACCTAACAGACACCTCACCAAAGAAGATATACAGATGGCAACTAAACATATGAAAAGATGCTCAACCCTCTATGTCAATAGGGAATTGCAAATTAAAACAACAATGAGCTACCACTACACACCTATGGGAATGGCCAAAATCCACTTGATGTCAGAATACACAACACTGACACCAAATGCTGGGAAGGAGCTGGAGCAAGAGGAACTCTCTCACTGTTGATGGGAATGCAAAATGGTATAAGCCACTTTGGAAGACAATTTGGTGCTTTCTTACAAAATTAAACTCCCTCTCACCATACAATTCAGCAATTGTGCTCCTTCATATTCACCCAGAGGAGTTGAAAACATGACCACACAAAAACCTGCACACAAACATTTACAACAGCTTTACTCATGATTACCAAAACGTGGAAGCAATCAAGGTGTCCTTCAATAGGTGAATGGGTAAACAAACCGTGGTACATGCAGACAGTGGAATGTTATTCAGCACTAAAAAGAAATGAGCTATCAAACCATGAAAAGGCATAACATATTGCTAAGTGAAAGAAGCCAATCTGAAAAGGCTACATACTGTATGATTCCAACTATATGACATACTGGAAAAGGCAAAACTATGGAGACAATAAAAAGATGAACTGTTGCCAGGGGGTGGGGGCAGGGAAGGATGAACAGCAAGAGCACAGAGGACTTTTAGGGCAGGGAAACTATTCTGTATGATACTATAATGGTGATACATGTCATTATATATTTGTCAAAATCCACAGAATGTACAAGACCAAGAGCGAACCCTACTATAAAGTAAGGATTTTGGGTGCTAATGATGTGTCAATGTTGGATCACTGACTAACACACGTACCACTCGGGTGGGGGGTGCTGACATTGGGGAAGGTTTAAATATGTGGAGGCAGAGGGCATAAAGGCACTTTCTGCACTTGCCACTCGATTTTGTTGTGAACCTAAAACTGCTCTATAAAAATAGTCTATTAAAAAGGTATAAAATGTTTTTTAAAGGTACTGGATATATTTTAAAACACAATTGCTAGATTACTTTAAAGTATCAGTAAAGGTTCAATCTAAGCTTAAACAATTATTAGTAACAGTTGTAACTGATATGTCTAGAGCAATTTAAAATGTCCTAAATGCTGTGCATATAAATATAATCTTATTTAATTCTCATAATAACTCTAGGAATTAGATGCTGTTAGTGGATGTACTTCTGTTTTACACATGAAGAAACTGTGGTTTAAGGAGGGTAACAGACCTGAACTGCACGCCTGACTCTAACACCATGTTCTTTCCACCACACCGACTCCGGCAGGATGCTGTAGCACTACCCACCATTTGCGAACACTCATAATGAGAATCCTGGGAGTCTGTGTCTGTATAAAGAGCAAATTACGCTTGTAGCTTTGGTTCTATAGCACATGGTCTCCATTTGCAAAACATGCTCAGTATATGATAATGATTAATCACAATACTCAAAGAATACCAGCAAGAATATCATCTTCCTCTTCATTTTTCTGAGGAACCAAAAGCTGACAGACGTTTGTAGCTGGTTTATGAACTATGTGGCTGCATGACATGCCAGCAGCCTACCAAGGTTCATTCTGTTCTAAGCCAGCAGAGCCTGGGAGTATTCCAGATCCACATACTCACCTTAACAAGGATAAAGGGTTACTTGGGTTCTTCTGCAAGTTAACAAGTACTAGCGTTTCGTCACTTCCACTAGAGGAAGGTAGCTATGCAAGACAGAGCAGCAAAAGTTGCAAATAACCAGAGACAGAAAAACACAAAGAGCAGACTGAACTCCTCATCCACCCACAGCACTGAAAAATAACTGTTTTTATCCTTGCCCATTAAAAGGAGTGAGGGAAGCAGGCTTGTCATTTAAGGGTAAGAAGCAAACTCAGCAGTCGTGGGAGATTAGGGAGTCTTGGCAGTGGGAAAAGAGGGCCCAAAATAGATGTATTAAACATGGCTAGGTGAGAGTTCTGATCAGCAAGTATTTTTAGTAATTGCACATTTACAACGCTCACATGTCCAGTTCAAAATTAGTTTAGCTACCAGTCTTTTAAAATGCCAGAAAAATTATTCCTGCCTCCACAATCGTCTTCACAATGGAAATAACTACCAGATCAAAGCCCAACCCTGATTCTGCCATTGCCCTGTGAGCCCACTTCTCCCTCTCCTGCTCCCCGCTTGTGCTCACTCGCTGTCTCTCTCTGTCAAATAAATGGATGAAATCTTAAAAAAACAAAAACAAAAACAACCTCTTCAAATGACTCCCAATACTTTAAGAATCACAACTATAATCAGATGGGTGAAAATGTAAATGAAACAAGATTGGCCAAGGGCTGATTAAAGCTAGACAAGTACACTGAGTGTATTATACTAGTCTCTCTTCAAACTCTCAGAAGAGAGTTTGAAACTTTCCACAATAAAAAAGTTAAAAAATAAATAACCAAGAAGCAAAGAAACAAAGACCCAATGCCAAAGACCACGGCTGACAAGGACCTCTATAGTCTGGCCCCACTGACCTCACCTCAGGCTGTACCTCTGCACCACTGGCCTAATTGCAATTCTTTAAACACTCCACTCCCTCTTGATACAGAGTGTTTGTATATGTTGTTCCCTCAATCTGAAATGCCCTTCCCAATGCCTAGTTAACTCCTACTCATTCTTCAGAGATCAGGGCAGCCTTCCCTAATACACCCCTGCCCACCATGTCCATATCAAGGTTTTCTGTCAAATGCATCACTTGACTGACATTCTTTTCCTAGACAACGTCACTTCAGTTTGTGATCAAACATTTCTGAGCGTGATTAACTCTAAAGTTCAAAGAGCAGAGTCTGTATTTTTGCTTAACGGTGAACACCAAGCATCTAGCACAGGACTTGGCAGACAGCCAGTGCTTTAAAGGTAGTTGGTGAATGATCTATTTTACCACCCAAGACTATCAAGGGAACGCTTTCAAACTTCCCATAACAAAACACATTCTAAAGTTTTTTAAAAATTTGCTCTTTTGGTCTGTTTCCCTCAAGTGGCTACAGAGAAGTCATTCTTATTTATTCCCTTTGCAGAGTCTTTCCTTTGAGATACTGGAGTTCTTAACATTCCTGTAATGCAAATATCATGATTACCCACCAAAAATAACCACATAAATCCACAGCCTGGTCTCTTTCCACTCTTCTTTATAGTTGCTTCTCCTCCTCCCTCCCCAAAATTGAGATCAAAGGACTGGAGGACACGTGGGGATAAATTCCCTCTCAGACCCCAGGAACTTCCCTTCACGTTCTGCTCCAGATGGCCGGCAGGCAGATTTCTATTAGGAATGCTTCAGCAGAGGCCCCAGGACTTCATTCTGCTTCTCTTGTGAACACCACTAACATTCCTTCTGCAATGTATTCCAGCCATCATCACAGTGCCATTTAATTTGTACTTTGTGGTAAACTGACATTAAAAGGGTTTATCTTTTTATTTTATCAAAACTCCTAGGTGATAGGCAGAAAGCAGAAGAAACTAGAAATTAAATCAGATTCAAATAATTCTGATTATTTTAACATGTTAACATTTAGTATAACAATTCATGTAACTAGACAGTGACATCTTGAACGTTAATTTCAGTACTTCTTAGAACTACAGTGCTATTAGGACCTAAGAAATGAATGGCCAGCCAGGAGACTAAGTTATCAAAATATCTTTTAAACAAAAAACTTCATGAAGCATGTGGAACAGACTTCACCAATTAATTCAGATATCATTAATCCAAATTTATAACAGGAGCTGATTACAAATTTAACTTTTATTCTATGACCTGCTAAGTAAATCAATAGTAGGGTCCAAAAAGAATTTAAACACCCTCAAGCACTTGCTCATATGAAAATAATCCATGTTAACTACTAATCACTCGTCAATTACAGCTAGCTAGCGAGGACCTTCATTCACTAGGAAATATTCAAATGCTATGCATGTATGTATCTATGAATCAAGAAAGCTCCACAACACAGGCATATCTCTGAGATATCAAGGGTTTGGTTTCCAGACCGCAGAAACAAAACGAGTATTTCCATAAAGCGAGTCAAATGAGTTTTTGGTTTCCCAGTGCAGATAAAAGCTATGATTAGGGGCGCCTGGGTGGCTCAGTCGGTTAAGCGTCCAACTCTTGATTTTGGCTCAGGTCATGATCTCAGGGTTGTGAGATCAAGGCCAGCTTCAGGCTCCATGCTCAGCAGGGAGCCTGCTTCTCTCCCTCTTCCTCTCTCTCTGCCTCTACCCCCATGCACATGCACTCTCTCATTCTATCTCAAATAAATAAATAAATCTTAAAAAAAAAGCTATGTTTATACTATACTGGAGTCGATTAAGTATGCGATAGTATTATCTCTAAAAAATGTACATATCTTGGGCGCCTGGGTGGCTCAGATGGTTAAGCGTCTGCGGCTCAGGTCATGATCCCAGGGCCCTGGGATCGAGTCCCGCCATCGGGCTCCCTGCTCCTTGGGAGCCTGCTTCTCCCTCTGCTTCTCTCTCTCTCTCTCTCCCTCTCTCTCTCCCTCTGTCTCTCATGAATAAATATTTAAAAAAAAGAATTTAAAAAAATGTACATATCTTAATTTTTTAAAAAAGATTTTATTTGAGAGAGAGAGGGGGACATGAGTGGGGGGAGGGGCAGAGGGAGAGGGAGAAGGAGACTCCCCGCTGAGCAGGGAGCCCAACTTGGGACTTGATCCCAGGACCCGGGGATCATGACCTGAGCTGAAGGCAGATGCTTAACTGACTGAGCCACCCACGTGCCCCATACATACCTTAATTTAAAAATACTTTAGTGCTAAAAATGCTAACCATCATCTGAACTTTCCACAAGCTGTAATCACTGATCATAGATCACACCAGCAAATATAATGGAAAAGTTTGAAATACTGCAAGAATTATCAAAATGTAACATGAAGACATGAAGTGAGCAAATGCTGTTGGAAAAATAGTACCAATCACCTGCTTGATGCAGGGTTGCCACAAACCTTCAATTGGTAAAAAAACAAAACACAACACAACACAACACAGTATCTACAAAACACAATAGAATGAGATATGCCTGTATGTAGTTCAGACTACTAACTGGCATTTTTATTGGCAAATAAGTCTGAATTAAGAAGGTCCTCCTTAAAAAAAAGGGGGGGAGATCCTACTAATACTTTTATTTTTATTAATTTTTTAAAAGATTTTATTTATTTGTCAGAGAGAGAGAGGGAACACAGCAGGGGGAGCGGCAGGCAGAGGGAGAGGGAGAAGCAGTCTCCTCACTGAGCAAGGAGCTTGACGCGGGACTCAATCCCAGGACCCTGGGATCATGACCTGAGCCAAAGGCAGACGCTTAACCGACTGAGCCACCCAGGCGTCCCTAAACCATATTTTTAAACACAAAAGTGACCCCAACACAGAGCAAGAGAGTAAGCAAACTTCAAAATTCTTTTTTAAAAATTTGGGGCAACTACTCTTCATAAATGTCAAGCAACTGCTAAACTTATAAGAATATCTACTCAAAAGCTGAATAAGGGCATTAAAAGATTTTCATTCATTTTTAGAAACTTTTTTGGTAAATTCAGTAAAATGGTTTAACAGAAATTCTAATCTAATAAGGAGAGTTCTTAAGACTGCTTTATTATTTGCTAATTACAAAACCAGGGCTGGGCGCCTGGGTGGCTCAGTTGGTTAAGCAACTGCCTTCGGCTCAGGTCATGATCCCAGAGTCCCGGGATCGAGTCCCACATCAGGCTCCCTGCCGAGTCCCACATCGGGCTCCCTGCTCAGCGAGGAGCCTGCTTCTCCCTCTGGCCCTCACCCCTCTCGTGTACTCTCTCTCTCATTCTCGCTCTCTCAAATAAATAAATAAATCTTTAAAAAAAAAAAAACAACAACAAAACCAGGGCTAAAGGACAGACCTTCTGTAAACTAGACCATTCTCTACCTGCAGGAAAGGCTGCATTTCAATTTCACAGTGGGAGCCTATTGTTAAGGAAAGACCTGACCTGACTGTCACTAGGATCAGATGTTTGCCCTTGTATTTCACTAATCCCCCCTGCTAACATTAGTCCCATTCTGGTGTTTACTGGAGGTTAAATTGGTTACATATACCAGACCACTTTTGAATAATCCCTCTTCTGTTTTTTTCTTTAAGAAGTGTGGCTCTTGGGCGCCTGGGTGGCTCAGTTGGTTAAGCGACTGCCTTCAGCTCAGGTCATGATCCTGGAGTCCCGGGATCGAGTCCCGCATCGGGCTCCCCGCTCAGCGGGGAGTCTGCTTCTCCCTCTGACCCTCTTCCCTCTCGTGCTCTCTATCTCTCATTCTCTCTCTCTCAAATAAATAAATAAAATCTTAAAAAAAAAAAAAAGAAGTGTGGCTCTTCACCTGGTGGTTACTAGGAGAAGTCCTAAAGCAGTACCCTATATTATCAATTAATCATATGTATGGCTCCTAGGTGGCACTGACCAAACGTTTAAATAAGCCATTCAGTTTGCCTGTGCCAGCCTCCAGTATCAGGGCCCTTAAGAAAGTTGTTCATGTCTATCGTTCCACAGAACTAACTTGATGTCACATTCATTGTACAACTTGACTGCCAATCTGTTAAAACGTGTATAGATTTTTTTTTTAAGTAGGCTTATAAATAGATCTTAAGGGGGGGGTGCCTGGGTGGCTCAGCTGGTTAAGTGTCTGACTCTTGATTTCGGCTCAGGTCATGATCTCAGGGTCCTGGGATGGAGAACCGCGTTGGGCTCTGTGGTCAGCAGGGAGTCTGCTTCTCTCCCTCTTACCCTCTCCCTCTCCCCCGCTCCTCTCTCTTTCTTCTCTCTAAAATACATAAATAAATCTTAAAAAAAAATAAAGGAGGCTCTATGCCCAACATGGGGCTTGAACTCATAACCCTGAGATCAAGAGTCACACACTCCGACTGAGCCAGCCAGGCGCCCCATGTATAGATTTTTTGATCAGTCTTCTACTTTATCTTTCAGCTTATTGCCTACAGGTGGAGTCAGGTGACAACTTCGAGTTCTTCCGTACTCTCAGTGAGAAGCTTTGCCTGTACAGGTAATCTTTCCGAATAAGTCTAATACACCCAGCAATCTTCACGATGACTATGAGTCCACAATATAGTGCTAATTCTGCAGCATAGGCTGTCATCTTCCTGTACACAACCCGGGCAATTACCATTCTCGAGAAACCCCTGCATCGTTAATCCAGGATGCAAAAGAAACACTTAAGGGCACTGAAACCCAACTTACAGCAACATAAGACTTGTGACATGCAGGGAGAGAAAGGCGACAGCTGATCCGCCTGACCACTTCAGAAAGGCCGTGCGACCAGTAAGAGGTGTCCATAAATCCTGGAGCTGGCCACATAGCAACAAAGTCTCTCTACATCACAGTGAGAAAACAGCTAGTCACCTATGTGTTGTCTTTTCAAATATATACACAAAATAACACCAGTTTAGAGCATAATTTGCAAATACAAAAAACATTACGATATACATATGACACACTAAGATCAAGAGGAAAGAAAGAATTGCAAAAGCATGAATGATGCAGGGTTGGTTTTTGTTTTGTTGCTTCTCCTAAAGTTAACTGTTTAAGGGCTTTGATTATATACTTCAATAATGAAAATGAATCTGGGTTTCACACAAAAGAGTAATTATTAAGCAATACACTCTCAAATATATAATAAATCACTCTGATTAGGCAAAGTCCTTAAACAGTTCTAGGAATGGATGACTTGACAAAAATGTGATCCATGGATTTGCTTTCCTTCTTCACTAGAAAGCAACTAGCCGTTGGTTTTACAGATCTGCATCCAGTATCAAAGTTCAAAAACACATTTTATGTAACTAATGGCTATTGTTTTCACTAGTGTTATCAGCATATAAAACAGACTTGATGTAATCAACTGTTTTTGCCCTTTTGCTTTCCAGTTAATAAAGTTTTCTAACACCTTTGTATATTATTTACAAGAACTGTGAAGTATAATATGACCATTAAAACAAAGATAATTCTAAGGTACAACTTGACTGCAAAAGCTAATCCTTTGGACACAAAATATCATACACTAATCAGCTAGTACATTTAGAAATACTCCTTGATATGAAGGGTAAGATATAAGAAACTTAAATAAACTCAAAGAAATGTAAGTATATCTCCTTTAGTGAGACCAAGCAGCCAAAATGGAAGCTCTGTAACAGTTAATCCTAGAATTCACTTGAGATAATCAGATGTGAAATCCACACGTAGCGTATTTCTTGTTATACCCCCGACTGTCCTTCTGTGGCTTCTTTGCCATTTCACATTACCCTAAATTGCCTCACCCTCACTCTCTTGGTTTTTGTTTTGCTGAGAATATAGATTCAATCTAAGAAGAATATCCACGTTTCCATCTCTACATCTACCTACCTACCTGCATCCATGCCCATAAACCCTACCTCTCATTTCAGTCCTACAGAGGCACTATCTGTGCTCCCAGTGAAAACCAACCTCTCCATTTGTGCACAAGATCTTCTCTCTGTCCTACTTAAAGACACTGCTCCAGCAATTCTCCCCCTCTCTCTTCTGCGTCATAACATTTTACCTCTTTACCAGATCAGATCATTTCCATCAGCATAAAACATGCTGTATTTCCCTTCTTAAGAAGAGATAAAACAGGGCGCCTCGGTGGCTCAGTCATTAAGCGTCTGCCTTCGACTTAGGTCATGATCCCACAGTCCTGGGATCGAGCCCCGCATCGGGCTCCCTGCTCAGCGGGAAGCCTGCTTCTCCCTCTCCCACTCCCCCTGCTTGTGTTTCCTCTCTCGCTGTGTCTCTCTCTGTCAAATAAATAAATAAAAATCTTTGGGAAAAAAGAAAAGAAGAGAGAAAACAAAACCCTCTCCTGAAAAAACCATCACTCCAAACCCCCTTCTATGTTCTTCTTTATAGCAAAATTATTCAGTAAAATTGTCTGTAACTACAGATACATATTCTTCTGTTCCCACTCAGTCCTGAACTCACTGCAAACAGAATTTCTCCCCCTTATCAAAGTCACCAATTACCTTCTTGTTGCTCCATCTAATGGTCAACTCAGTCTTCATCCACTTGACCCATCAGTAGCCCTTGTCATGGTAACATCCATTCTGTGGTGAATTAACCCTTCCTTGGCATCTAGAATACATATCTTCTGATTTTCTTGCTCCCTTGCTTGCTACTCTTTGCTTATCTGCTCGACCTCTAAATCATGCAGTGTCGCAGGGCTTAGTCCTCAAGGTGCCTTCTCTTCTATACCTACTCATTCTCTTTGCGATTCTGTCCAGGATTGTGTCTTAAAATACTGATAGGCTGACAACTTCCAAATTTATACCTCCAGCCCATTCCTCTCCCCTGAATGCCATTTTCTATATACAATTGATATTTTCCCTATCCCAAACCTGCCCTTCAGTACTTTTCTTCATCCCAGGGAAATGGCAGCTCTATCCTTCCAGTTACTCTGGTCAAAACCCTTAAGGCCACCCTTGACCTGACTCACATCTTACACTAGACGAATCAACAAAATCCTACCTTCATATATAGCCCGATTTTGACCTCGTTATCACTTCCGTGCCACCATTACAAAGACCTTGACTAAATGAGGTTGTATCTTGTAAAGTTCCTAACACAGTGCCTGGCACAAGAAGCACTTGACTAATAACAATGCCCTTCCACCAGAGTTTCACATCAGGCTGCAGTCAGAATCACTTAGAAACAACAGTTCTCAAAGATTCCTGGGGGACCACAGGCCCCTGAGGGCCAATACTATTTTCATATTAATACTAAGATGTTATCTGCCCTTTCCACTCCTATTCCCTCCTGCATGTACAGTGGAGTTTTCCAGAGGCTACGTGACAGGTAACGATGCCATCACTCCGACCGTTAATGGAATGTGTGCTTGTATAGTCTTGTGTTATCTAGAATTTTCTAAGATAACAACAGCTTTAGGGTACACATATGTTTTTCAGAGACTAACTCAGTTTGATCTCCATTCTGTGCTCTTACCAGCTATTATCATTTACACCTGCTATAAATTCCTGTAACCTGAATATTGCCCTACATATCATTAATTACAAATTCTGAAGCTTTGCTTATGCCTCCACAAAAACATAAGCAGTACATTTTGTGGTCTTGTTTTACAATAGTACTTTTCAAAATTTTTAAATTGTTTCTAAAACTGTTACTTTAACAACATTTTATGACTTTAACAATATTTTATTCTCAAATAAAAGAAAATGTATAACTTTTTTATATTTAAGGATGGATCATTTCTTTAAAAAGGAAAGATTAGGAGATTTGATTTCTCAACCCACAGTTGCACCATCCATGTCTAAAGATGCTGAAAATGATGAAACTGACCACATCAGTGAGTTGTCGGAGTCATGAAAGGGAGGAGTCTACTCCAAGGAAACTGGATGAAACTGAAAATAAGAAACAAAAATATGATGGAAGCCCTCTTACCCTTAGCTTTATAGATGTTAAGAA
The DNA here is from genome assembly GCF_003265705.2 of Callorhinus ursinus. Lineage (NCBI taxonomy): Eukaryota > Metazoa > Chordata > Mammalia > Carnivora > Otariidae > Callorhinus > Callorhinus ursinus. The sequence continues at coordinate 6,276,689 of NW_027397121.1, read as the reverse complement.
TTTACCTTATTATGTCTTATGCCACTAGCTATTTTTTTTTATTTTTAATTTTTAAGTAATCTCTACACCCAACGTATGGCTCAAACTCACAACCCCGAGATCAAGAGTCGCATGCTCTACTGAGTGAGCCAGAGAGGTGCCCCAACAAGGTATTCTCTTTCTTGAGCTTCAGAGTTTTTTTTAATTTCCTTAAGTAATCTCTACACCCAACATGGGGCTCGAACTCGAGACCCTGAGATCAAGAGTCACATGCTCTACTGACTGAGCCAGCCAGATGCTCCCCCAACAAGAAAGTATTTTCTATTATTACTGAGGTATCATTCCGAGACTAATCATTCAAAGTTATAAAAAAAAGAACAATATTTTATACACCGTGATCAAGTGGGATTTATTCCAGAGATGAGAAGATAGTTCAACATCCATATATCAATGTAATATACTACACATTAACAAAATAAAAAATAAGAATCATGTAATCATCTCAGTAGATACAGAAAAAGCACATGACAAAATTAAACATCAATTTATAATAAAAACTCTCAACAGGGAATGCCTGGGTGGCTCAGATGGTTAATTAAGCCACAGCCTTTGGCTCAGGTCATGATCCCAGGGTCCTGGGATCGAGCGTGGCTCCTGGCTCAGCAGGGAGCCTGCTTCTCCCTCTCCCTCTGCCTCTCCCCCTCCTCATGCTCTCTCTCTCTCTGTATCTCTGTGTCTCAAATGAATAAATAAAATCTTAAAAAAGCAAAACAAAACTCTCAACAGAGTGGGTAAAAAGAGGATGTACCTCAACATAATAAAGTCCATATATGACAAGCCCACAGCTAACATCATACTCAAAGGTGAAAAACTGAAAGCTATTCCTCCAAAATTAGGAACAGAACAAAGATGTCCACTCTCGCTACTTTTATTCAACACAGTACTGGAAATCCTAGCCAAAGCACCTAGGCAAGAAAAAGAAATAAAAGGCATCCAAGTTGGAAAGGAAAGAGTAAAACTTTTGACTATTTGCAGGTAACATGATCTTATATACAAGAAAACCCTAAAGATTCCACCAAGTTGCAGGATACAAACCCCATATACAAAAATATCAGTTGCATTTCTGTACACTAACAATAAACTATCAGAAAAAGAAATTAAGAAAAAAAATCCCATTTCCAAATGCATCAAAAAGAATAAAATACCTGGGAATAAATTTAAGTAAGGAGGTGAAAGATATGTACACTGAAAATTTTAAGACATGAAAGAAACTGAAGACACAAATAAATGGACAGTTATTCCATGGTCATGGATGGAAGATTAATATTGTTAAAACGTTCCATACTACCCAAGCAATCTACAAATTCAATGCAATCCCTACCAATATTCCAACTGACACTTTTCACAAAAATAAAACAACACTCTTAAAATCTGTATGGAACCACAAAAGACCCTGAAGAGCCAAAGCAATCTTAAGAAGAACAAATCATGCTTCCAATTCCAAACTATATTACCAAGCTACAGTAATCAAGACAGTATGGTACTGGCCTCAAAACAGACACACAGATCAACAGGACAGAACAGAGAGCCCAGAAGTGAACCCACGCATTTATGGTCAGTTAATTTATGACAAAGGAGCCAAAAATCTGTTAACAGGGAAAGGACAGTCTCTTCAATAAATGGTGCTGGAAAAACTTGTACAGCACCATGCAAAAGAATGAAACTGTGCCACTCCTTACATCAGACACAAAAATCAACTCAAAATGAACTAAAGACTTTAATGTGAGACCTGAAATCAGAAAACTCCCAGAAGAAAACACGGGGGGTAAGCTCCTTAACATCAGTCTTGGCAATGATTTTTTAATTTGACACTAAAGCAAAGGCAACAGGGGCACCTGGCGGGCTCAGCCGGTAGAGCATGCGACTCTTGATCTCAGGGTCAGGAGTTCAAGCCCCACATTGGGTGTAGAGCTTGCTAGATAGATAGATAGATAGATAGATAGATAGATAGATAGATAGATAGATAGATACAAAGTTGGACTGAATCAAACTAAAAAAGCTCCTGCACACAGCAAAGAAAACCATCAATAAAATGAAAAAGCAACCTACCAAATGGGAGAAAATATTTGCAAATTGTATGTTTGATAAGGATAATATTCCAAATATACAAGGAACTCATACAATTCAACAAAAACAGAAAGAAAACGGATCTGATTTAAAAATGGGCAGAAGAGGGGCACCTGAGTGACTCAATCAGTTGGGCGTCTACCTTCGGCTCAGGTCATGATCCTGAGGTCCTGGGATCGAGCCCTGTAATGGGTTCCCTGCTTAGTGGGGAGTCTGCTTCTCCCTCTTCTTCTGCCCCTACACCCCCTGCTTATGCGCTCTCTCTCAAATAAATAATCTAAAAAAAAAAAAAATTGGTAGAAGAACCAAAGAAGAAACATGTTTTCAAAGATGACCTATAAATGACAAACAGGTACATGAAAAGATGCTCAACATCATTAACTGTCAGAGAAATACAAATCAAAACCACAATGAGCTATCACCTCACAACGTTAGAATGGCTATCATTAAAATGACAAGAGAAGAGTGCCTGGGTGGCTCAGTCGTTAAGCGTCTGCCTTCGGCTCAGGTCATGATCCTGGGGTCCTGGGATGGAGCGCCACATCGGGCTCCCTGCTCAGCAGGAAGTCTGCTTCTCCCTCTCCCACTCCCCCTGCTTGTGTTCCCTCTCTCACTGTGTCTCTCTGTCAAATAAATAAATAAAATCTTTAAAAATAAATAAATAAAAATAAAATGACAAGAGATTAAAAGTGTTGGATGTGGAAAAAATGGAACCTTCGTATGCTGCTGCTGAGAATGTAAATTGGTTCAGCCACTATGGAAAACAGTATGGTGGTTTCTCAAAAAATTAAAAATAGAACTGCCATATGATCTATCAATCCCACTTCTAGGTATATATCCCAAGGAAACAAAATCATATCTCAAATAGGTATCTGCATGTCCATATTCACTGCAGCATTATTTACAACAGCCAAGACATGAGAACAACCTAAGTGTCCATCGGATGGATGAATGGATAAAGAAAATGTGACACACACACAGAGGAATATTATTCAGCCGAAGAAAAGGGAAACCTGCCACTTGCCACATGGATGGACCCTGAGGGCACTGTGCTTTGTGGAATAAGTCAAAAACAAATACTATATGATCTCGCTTACATGTGGAACCTAAAAAAACCAAGCTCACAGAAACAGAGAACAGACAGGGGGCGGCTGGCAGAGGTGGGTGTGGGAGGGTGAACAAAGTCAAAAGCTACAAACTTTCAGTTACAAGATAAGTAAGTTCTGGGAATGTAATGTACAGCATGGGGACTATAGGTAACAACATTCTATTGTATAGTTATTTGAAAGTCGCTAAGAAAGTAAATCTTAGAAGTTCTCAACACCAGAAGAAAAAAAGATTTGTAACTATGTTACAGTGGAGAAACCAGACAGTCCTCACCTTAACCAAACAATCACGGTTAACATCACCAGTAATAAGATACATTGACATTATGTACCTTTTGATATGATGCACTGACAAGGACACATCACTTCTGTGATATTATCGCCAAAAATGCATGACCTCAATCTAACCATGAGAAACCATGAGACCCACATTAAGGAACATTCTACTAAATAATTCACTACATATCCTGTGTGAGACTCAATTTTCTTCAGATATTTCAAAACAATGTATCAAAAGACACAGAATCTGGGGGCGCCTGGGTGGCTCAGTTGGTTATCCTGGAGTCCTGGGATCCAGTCCCGCATCAGGTTCCCTGCTCAGCAGGGAGTCTACTTCTCCCTCTGACCCTCCCCCCTCTCATGTGCTCTCTCTCTCTCTCATTCTCGCTCTCTCAAATAAATAAATAAAATCTTTAAAAAAAAAAAAAAGACAATCTGTACTGAATAGCAGGTAAGAAAACCCAGCTATCAATTATCTAAGGATATTTGGAGATTTGTAAATTTAGGAGATTTGTAAAAAGTGCAAAATACCACCACTCCTTTCACTAAATCTCACACTTGCTTCTTATTAATGAGGACTGGGGAAAGACGGTGGCAAATGGAGGGTGGTAATTCTTTAAGACAGTTGGCGGTCATATTTTAAAAAATGTGTACTTCTTGAGACTAGAGAAAGGTAAAACAGTAATTACTGTGGTTGCCAATATTACCTTCTTATGTGATTTAACAATGTCATTTACAACAACAGAGGAACATTTAACTAAATGCTTTCATCCATTCAATAGGCACATAGCCATTAAAATGTTCATGCTGAGTTCAGATTAGGGAAAAAAATGTTTATAATACGTGAGAAACCAGTTTATAAAATTGTATTTAAATCAGTCACAATGTTGTAAAACCCAAAAACCATAATGATTAAAGAATTTCCTCCATACGTTTTGGAAGAAATGATTTGGAGGTTATTTATCCTCCCAACAACTGTGAACCTGCTATGTATAAAGCACCATGCAGGCACCAGGGAAGGTGAACTACGAACTCTGGTAACTTACCATCTAGTGGGCTCAAAAGAGGGAATGTTTTCCAATTCACTACAGTGAGCATGAAATAGCTTTATAATGGAAGGAAGACTAATAAAACTTCCTTCAAAAATAAGTCTCTAGCATTCAAACTTTGCCCAAAATATCCATGTTTCTGATAAATTCAGCTTTCTTCCCACAACACACATGTGCTGGCTCTGGGACGCGTGATCAGCCGCAGCCAAGGGTGACAATAAGCAATAAATGCTGCTCAAGTCAGTATAGATTATACTTCTATAATTGTATCACAGCCTCATTCCACCTGCTTTGTTTTGTTTTCAATGCTGGTGCTGGGAGGCAGCTTTAGAAATGTATTTTTATTCAACTTTCTTCCTTTCCACTTTTAACTCCTTCTTGTGGATCTGTCAGGAAAAAAAAAAAACTGTTCTTTTCTACCTGCGTATGCCTTATTTTACCAGAAATAGCACAGTAGACAGATGTGAACACCTTTTTGGTTTCAGTTCCGTTATCTCACTGAAATGGCTGGATAGATTTAGTCTAGGGTTACTTCCAGGTTTACAAATTTCAAGATTCTATAACCTCAAGTCTTACCTCCTTCCATAAAGCCCTTTCAAAGTACACTCACACTGCCCCATTTATTGCATTTAAATCCTTTTTAAAGTTTATTCCATTAAATTTTTTCTTTCCCACTCCCTATGTTTTTGGATCCCATGCCACACTGAAGTCTATCTTTATGCAGCTGTGTTAGGCCATTATGATCGGGATCTGATGGGATTTTTTTAAGGTCTGCATAATCTCTATTAACATAGTGGCAGCAAACTTCTACTCACCCTTCAACACCCAGATTTACTCCTTTCCCACTATTTCCAACTTTCCTATTCAGCATTAGTCACTCCGTTCCTTAAGCATTCTGGGCAGGGTTCTTTCACAACACTTTTTTTCCCCACAACACTTCTCTCACCGAATTGTAATTATTTGTTGACCATTGGGATTCCTTCAGTGTTCCTGTCTTAGTAACACTGGCTAACAATTCTTGGGTACTCAATATGTACCTGGGAAGGACTTTATCTTCCCTCATTCAAGGTTCATAGAACTTCATAAATTAGGTGCCATTTTTTCCCACTTTACAGATGAAAAACTGACTCTCGGTTAGTTTCCCACTCCCCTGACCTTATATAATGCTCCTGAATCAGTCCCCAACCTTGAAACATTTCCTGTTTCCTTTCCCCTCTCCAGCTCCTACATGCAAAGGAATAGGGAAATACAGAAAATGTAAACACTATAAATTCTATCCTCCCTTTTGAAGATGGAATTTAAGTTTCCAGAGTTCTAAAACGGTCTTTCCTGCTTAAAGTTCATCCTCTGTGGTGCTCTACACACAGCAGGCCCACAACTGCTTGCAAGGATACAGACCATTCAACCTCCAACCTTACAAAACTATCCTTTGGATCCCAACCATTCTAGTCTGCCAGACTTTTTCTTGCCTCTGAAATTCCTACGACCAGACCACTTTCAGTATATATATTTTACTTCTCAGAAAGATGGTGCCACCTCTTAGGACTTTTCTCAAATTCACATCAATATAATTCAGGCTCTACGTTTTTTCTTTTATCTACCCTCCAATCCCAGATGAAAATGTACTTCTTTCCTAAAAAGCTGTCCTAATCAACCCAAATCCACGCTGGATCGCCTTCTAGACATAGCTGTTCCCCTCCTTCCTACGTACCTACATCCTATCCTTTCCTAAAGCACAAGACTGACGACTTCAGGGTTTTGTCTCCAACATGAAGTCTCTCCAAAGCACAGCCTCTACGCTTTTTCTAATTGTTCCATGTACTTTAAGTCCTGTCTCTTCCATTTTTCTATCTGCCCCCACATAAGACACATAATAGCTGCTTCTTCAACTGCACTGAAATGACTGAAGGAAATTAAATTAACCAATTTAGAAAAGCATTCTTCCCAGAGACTAGGAAACACATCCTCAGTTTTAAAAATCATCACTGCATCTAGATTAGTACTTTATATAAAGTAAGGACTCAATGAAATTCTTGTTGACCAAGATAGAACTTGGAGACCATAATGTGTATTTTAAGAAGCATCCTATAGTTTTCATAAACTTACATTATTAAAAAACATTTTGGGGGGCACTAAATAGCTGGCTCAGTCTGTAGAGCATGCAACTCTTAATCTCGGGGTTGTTGAGTTCAAGCCCCATTTTGGGGGCAGAGATTACTTAAAAAATTTTTAAAAACACATTTTTTAAAATCTGGTCCTTGACATCCACAAGGTTTAAAATATTTAAAAATTCACACACTCTCAAATATTCTTTAGGACAATTCTAAAATGAGAAACTATAAGCATTGAGCATAGAGAGGGTATATGATGATGCTGGTAAGCATTTCATAAAAATATCAGCATTTAGGTCACTGTTAGTTACACTTGCTCTAATTTGACTGGATTATTCTTTGGCCATTTAAAATCAATTTTACAAACTAGCAAGAAGAAATTTTTACCATAAAAAATGGAAAAATGTTAAAGCCTCCACCATGAGTAAAATGAAAAAGCTCTCCCAGGGAAAAAAAATAGAGGCTCCTCGGTGATTCAGTTAAGTGTCTGCCTCCAGCTCAGGTCATGATCTCAGGGTCCTGGGATTGAGCCCCAAGGGAGCCTGCTTCTCCCTATTCCTCTGCCCCTCTCCCACTGCTCATGCTCGTGCGCTCTCTCTCACTGGCTCTCTCAAATAAATAAATAAAATCTTTAATAAAAAAAGAAAAAGAAATTAATAAAAATTTGGACTCTGCACATACATTTCCTCTGGTACACTGCATTAGTGAGGAGGTTACCTTAAAAACTACCCGGAGTGGCATTAGACAGGGTTCAAACCAAGTCTGGCCATCTGTAGTCAAAGGGACTGTACTGAAAGAAACATCAAAGGCTCAGAATATTGGGATGGCAGGGACTAAAATGCCAGGCTTGGAGGATATACCCACACCATGGCACGCCAGGGCTGGCAGCAAAAGCCTGGATCTAAAACACAAACATCTGGTAAGCACATAGCCACTGCCCTCCCCCTACCCTCCCCCCAACCTCCTCAGGACTGGAAGCACTGAGCCACAACTAATGGAGCCCGAGTCCTGCATCCACACAGGCACACCAGAGAAGGGAGCTAGCACACTGTGCCCATTCAGTTCTTGGGATGGTAGGGTGGGCCCTTCCTCCTCTCCAAAGGAGGATTTCTCCAAAAAGAAGAGAAGAATGCTCTGAGGAAAGAGGAGCTGACCAGAAACCCTAGAAATAATAAGCATTTATCCTTCTCCTCAAAGAGAGGCATCCACTTGCAAAGTCACTCACAGAATGACTCTACATTCTATTCTCTGATTTTCTACCAGAAAAATCAATCATTCAGTACACTCCCTATCTCTGCACCATGGCCCACAAACTCTTCTCCAGAGGCTCTAACACGTATGCTACTGCCTCGGCTGCCCTTGGCCTCTTTGCCCAGTCTGACCACAGCAGACCCTCCCCCAAGTCCCTTGATCAAGTCCTCTGCCAAGTCCTTCCCAGACACGCACCTTATTAAACCAAAGAATTCATCTCCCCATTTCTTTCTCCCACAGCACTGTGCTTCCAGTTTAAAAAATTTTTAAGTTTTATTATAAAATCAAGCTACAGGGATTATTTTAAATAAAATTCAAGGTGTTAAAATAAATTGGTTTTCTTTTATGCATTTAAAATATTTTCTTAGACATGCCATAAACTACGAGTTTTTAATGGTACAAAGTATTAATATCATGAAATAAAAAGTAAGTTTAATTTTGAAGGATTTTCCTGGTTCCGGTGGCAGCTCCAAGGTTCCGAACTGGTAGGGTTCTCTGTTGAGCTTCTCGTTTTCAAGTCCTTGGGGATGAGAAGTGTCTTTATTCCTCTCCCAGACATTGGTTTGGTTGGACCCTCTTAATTTCTCTTTCTCCAAGTACAGATCTGGGACAGAGTGGGGGAGGCAGGCTGAGGACAAGAGCTTTCTTTGTCCAGAGAAAGGCTTCTCTTTCTCTTTTCTCTGTCAGGCTTGGACATTTGCCTAAATGATGGTAGGTGCTCCATAAATGACGATCTGAGGAAAGGAGAAGGAAAGATGGTGGACTGCTTAACAGCGCCATGCGCTTACAAACAGGGCCCACCATCACCAAGTACTCTGCCCTGTCTGGTACCTCTCCTAACACTAAAATTGTCATAAAAGATGAAACCAGAGAATCGCTGAAGTACTCTATTTTAAGACCTTCTACTTCAAATTATCACACTATACTGCAACTGCTGGCTTGTTCTCTCCACTGCCGACTGTAAACAATGTAAAAGCAGGGGCTGTCTGCCTCATTCACTGGAACGCAGCACAGTATCCACTGCTCAAGAAGCACAAACTGATTTAATTAACAAATGCAAACCAGCACTCACAAATTTCCATAACCTTCTTCCCACCACAATTCACTACACAAGCCCAGGTTGCGATGAAGTTAGAAATTGTCTTTTTCTTAGCTTTATATTTACACGGCTGACCCCAAATGATAATGTGGGCCAGACACTGGACTAAGTGTTCTATATATTAAGTGATTTCACTTAGTCCTCCAAAGATACAATAACATAGGGAGGTACTATTATTGTTACAAGTGAGAAGATGAGGCAAAGAGACGTAAAGTAATTTGCTCAGGATCACCAGACTAGTGAGCGTACGTAAGAGCCAGGGCTCCAACCCGGGTGTGTCTGACTCCAGGGCCTAAGCTCTTAAACACTACAGACATCGAAACTCAAAACGCCACTCTATGGGGCCTGGGCAGGGGGCACAAGTGTGTGAAATCAGTCAGAATCTTCTGACACGGACTTGTCATGTGTCTAAAGGAAAGAGGAAGAAGGAATATTTTCAAATATGCGCTCCCTATTTTTCTTGAAATTTAAAAAGGTACAAGAAATATTTGACCTTTCTCTTAACTCTACCTTCAGAAGGCAGTAACACCTCAGCCACTGCAATAAATGTTAGCTGTCACTGCGCGTCGATATCAAGGGGACCACAGGGAGTGGTAAGGACAGTGGCCCACTGAAGAGAGGGGGGCAGCCCAAAGGGTGGCCGCCACTCAGCTCTGGCCACAGTCATCACATAGGAAAGCTGGTCTAGATCTTCTGATTTTTCAAGAGAAACCTGAACACCGAATTCCTTATTTGAAAATTTTCAAATTAAAATGTTGGAAACTAATTTTTTTAAAAGATTTTATTTATTTATTTGACAGAGAGCACAAGTAGGCAGAGAGGCAGGGAGAGGGAGAAGCAGACTCCCTGCTGAGCAGGTAGCCCAACGTGGGGCTCGATCCCAGGACCCTGGGATCATGACCTCAGCCGAAGGCAGCCGCTTAACTGACTGAGCCACCCAGGCGCCCCTGTTGGCAACTAATTTTTAAAAACTCTTTAATCATCTTGCATTCCAAACACAGCCATGAGCCATTAGCATGTGGTCCTCACGACACTTCAGGGCAAACAGGATTCCAAAGGCCTAACTCCAAAGACTTTTCATGAGGTCACCTACATGGCCCAATGTCCTCCACCTGGACTCTCTTCTGTCAGCTACCCAAATCTAACCAAGACATTTACGTGTGGCCCTACAAACCCCATAAAACTGTCCCTGACACTCAAGCTCATCTTCACAGACTCCTCCAAATTCCCAATAAACACTCCCCTCCATCACTTCTTTAATTAGCTTGTATTTTACATTCTACACTACATCCTGCCAAGAGCTCACAGCTAGCTCCTCAGGAGCTCACATTCTATTCTACACATCTTAACCTCCTCAGTTTGGAATGTTCTTTATAGATACACAACTACTTTCATAATTAAAAAAAAAAAATTCCTTTTTGGAAAAAAAAAAATCACTCATGGTGTCTGGCAGGATGACCCCAAGCTACGTCCTTATTAAATACTGAATCTTTGAAAATACCATAGAAATATAATTATTGCACACAGAAACTCTCTGGATTATTTTTCTAGCTCATTTTACCAATAAAATCTAAAAGTTTCATCTTATTATTATTAAAGGCAGTCTACCCAAACTGCAAAACCTCCCAGGAAAACAATCAGTGCTGCAGTGAGAGGTGTAAAGGCCCTGAGTCAGGGCTCAGCACAGTTAGTAAGTGATGGCTGAATAGAAGTTTAACAACCAAGTCATTTCTGCAAAGAGGAAAAAAATGAAACATTAAATAATTAAAGTTCCAGTTACTCAAAATATGTTAATTCAAGCTACTCACAAAGTGTTCTATAAAAGCACATATCTTCTCTTAAAGAAGTTTACTAGAATTCCTGAATATTCAAAGAAAAATCACTATCCTTTTTTTTTTTAAGATTTTATTTATTTATTTGAAGAGAGATAGCGAGAGTAGGAACACAAGCAGGGAGAGTGGGAGAGGGTAAAGCCAGCTTCCTGCTGAGCAGGGAGCCCAATGTGGGGCTCGATCCCAGGACCCTGGGTTCATGACCTGAGCCAAAGGCAGACACTTAACGACTGAGCCACCCAGGCGCCCCCTTCCTCGTATTTTTTGAGTAATCTTTATACCCCTACCTACACCCAATGGGGGGGCTCAAACTCATGATCCCAAGATCAAGAGTCGACCCCAAGATCAAGAGTCGCATGCTCTACTGACTGAGCCAACCAGGTGCCCCTCCAGGCAGTTCTTTAAAAGGACTTTACTGTTTTATGAACGAAGAGAACAACTAAGTGTATACAAAGAAAGTCTACTTCAGGGATCATTTCTTTTTTATGTTCATAATAGTCTTGTCTTCTCTGTAAGTTTGTTTCTACTTGCTTTAGATTTAAGTTTTTATTTTTCATTTATTTTTTATTTTTATTTATTTATTGAGAGAGAGAGAGAATGGTAGAGAGAGCATGAGAAGGAAGACGGTCAGAGGGAGAAGCAGACCCCCCACTGAGCAGGGAGCCCGATGCGGGACTCGATCCTGGGACTCCAGGATCATGACCTGAGCCGAAGGCAGTCGCTTAACCAACTTAGCCACCCAGGCGCCCTAGATTTAAGTTTTTAATGTTTTTGTAATAATTTTCTTTACATGGAGTAGAAATTCACTCTATCTCCTTTTGGAAAAGCTCAAAATATACAGATGTAAGATAATGTTTTACGATAATCAAGTTATTAACTTCTCATCTCGAAAGAGTTAAGAACACTACATCAAAAACTAATGATGTACTTGGGTGCATGGGTGGCTCAGTCGGTTAAGTGTCTGCCTTCGGCTCAGGTCATGATCCCAGGGCTCTGGGATCGAGTCCCGTATCAGACTCCCTGCTCAGCGGGGAGTCTGCTTCTCCCTCTGCCTGCCGCTCCCCCTGCTTGTGCTCTCTCTTTGTGTCAAATAAATAAAATCCTAAAAAAAAAAAAAAATTAATGATGTACTATATGTTGGCTAATTAAACATAATAATAAAAAAATAAAATAAATAAAAATAACCAAATACTTATTAAAAGAATCAATGTTGGAAAAAAGAAGAAGAGTTTATTTTTTTTATTTTTTATTTTTTAAAGATTTTATTTATTTATTTGAGAGAGCGAGAATGAGAGAGAGAGAGCACATGAGAGGGGGGAGGGTCAGAGGGAGAAGCAGACTCCCCGCCGCGCAGGGAACCCGATGCGGGACTCGATCCCGGGACTCCAGGATCATGACCTGAGCCGAAGGCAGTCACTTAACCAACTGAGCCACCCAGGCGCCCAAGAAGAAAAATTTAAAAGTGTCCTAAACTAAGAATTTTCTTTTTTAAAGATTTTATTCATGTATTTGACAGAGAGAGAGACAGCATAAGTAGGTAGAGGGAGAGGTAGAAGCAGGCTCCCCGCAGAGCAGGGAGCCCGATGCAGGACTCGATCCCAGGGCCCTGGGATCATGACCTGAGCCGAAGGCAGATGCTTAACTGACTGAGCCACCCAGACACCCCCTAAGCTAGGAATTTTTTAAAGTATATGTGGATAAAGCCCACAAGAGGCATGATCTTCCCTGCCTCGGATGCATAACCAGATTTGCACACAGTCCACTTCTAGTTAACTGTGCTAAGAAAACAGCAGCAGCACACACGATATAAATAATAAAATGTCAAAAACAAAAAAAAAACCCACTCATACTTGCTTTGCAAATATTCTGGTGCTCACATCTGAATATGGCTGAATCATTCTAGTAATTCTTTTCTATTTTATAAATAAGAAGGTTGCACTGTGATGATCTTCCTCAGTCAAGTTTCCCATAGCCAGCTCTGGGTTCGCATTTTAGGGGACTAGTGCGAGGAGACAGAAAAGGTTAAGGCACAGTCTGTGAGAAGGAAAAATCTCCGTTTTCTTCCTTCTTGAAAAGGGGAAAACCCAGTTCTTCCCTATTGTGTTTCTTTCCTGAGATTCTCCTTCACTACTCACAAAAGCACATTTCACTTTTGATACTTCTGGTCACAGAATGTGTGGGGTTCCCCTACAACAAGCAAGTCTCTCCAACACCAGCTGGGTGTCCTACAATTAACTCGATTCTGGCACTATCTCTGAGGCGGCATCTCTCTACCCGAAGATAGCTCAGATCCCGCAGGTTAAGAGCTCAGTCCCACAAGTCCGCCACCATCCTTTCTGATGCCAGTCGCAAGCCTCCATTATCACCAATGCTTCCAACCAACTGGCTACAGATCAGAGGTTCCAACAGCCCCCTCCGTGGGTTCAATTAATTTGCCAGAGTAGCTCACAGAACTAAGAGAAACACTTCATATGTTTACCAGTTTATTAAAGAATATGGTAAAGGATACAGATGAAGAGCCGGATGAAGAGATGCATAGGGCAAGAAGCTTCTGGCCCCACGGAGGTGGGATGTGTTACCCTCCTGGTGTGAAATGTGTTCACCAACCTGGAAATTCTCCGAACCCTGTACTACTGGGATTTTTATGGAAACTTCATCACCTACGAATGATGGATCATTAACTCCATTTTCAGCCCTTCTCCCTTCTCAAGGCAATGGGGGGCAGGGCTGAAAATTCCAAGCTTCTAATCACGGCTTGGTCTTTCTAGTGACTGGCCAGGAGCCATCCAGGAACCCACCCAGAGTTACCTCATTACAACAAAAGACATTCCTATCACCCAGAAAATTACAAGAGTTTTAGGAGCCCTGGTTCAGGAGTAGAGGACAAAGACCAATATTAGAACAAGAGATGTTCTTATCACAGGATATCACAAGAGTATTGGGAGCTCTGTGCCAGGAACCAGGGCCAGAGACCAATACATGCCTTCTATTATTTCACAGTCTCTCAGGAAGAGCTGAAAAGCCACAATTCCACTCAGAATTCTACCTACTCCCCATTCCACAGCTGGGGACAAAAGCATATGGCTAAAGTGAACAGCCTCCTACCAGTACTAGGAAGGTACTTTGGCTTAAAAGGTCAACTCTGAGTAGTCTAAACAATGAGAGTTTAGAAACTGGCAAGCCCAGTCTGACCCAGACAACTGCTAAGCTGCTTCTCAGGGGCTTGAAGGCCAGTCGGACAAGCAGCTGCCACATCACAGCACCATCCTGACACACAAAGCCCGCTGCCAACACTGATGCTATGCCTGCAAGCACGCACGCCCCTCCATTCCCAGCAACTCCCCATTCTAAAAGGATCCCTGGCACTTCAGGTTACGGAACCTCAATAAAACTAGTAAGTGCTGAAAAACCACAGGCATTCAAGTGGCCTGGGTTCAAATATATTTCTAGGAAAAACTAGCAAACCTCTATTCTATTAAACAAAAATACCCCACAATCTTTCATATGCAATGCACTGCTGTCTTATCTTTTATAAGCTAACTACCTGACTCTTTCGTTCCATATCCTTTGTACCTTTTGATTTTTGTACTGTGTGCATATATACTACCTATTCAAAGGAGCCTTTCTGACTAAATTACCCTAGGAAAGTGTAAAGAAACTTCAGGGTCTTTTCTTTGGGTCCTTTCAGATTTATCTCTTAAAAAGATGACAGAACAGGAGCACATGGGTGGCTCAGTCGTTAAGCAGCTGCCTTCAGCTCAGGTCATGATCGCAGGGTCCTGTGATCGAGCCCCACATCGGGCTCCCTGCTCAGCGGGAGACCTGCTTCTCCCTCTCCCACTCCTCCGGCTTGTGTTCCCTCTCTCCCTGTCTGTCAAAATAAATAAAATCTTAAAAAAAAAGATGACAGAACAGTATTTTCATCTCCACTTGTACATTTCTCAAGCACAACTTTTTCTAATCAACCGTCACCATCATGTCTACTCCTCACATACAAGGGAAAGAAGGTGGTTTCATGGGATGTTACTGGTTTGTTTGCTGGGTTGCTGTAAGTGACAGAGGCAGGACAGAGTAAAGGAGAACCAGGAAAATTGGAAAAGTAACAAAGCCCCACAGGAAATGGTGGCCTCCCACCTCTGCAACATCTCCTACCACTCTCCTCCACTTGGCCTTCGGCTGCTCTGGCCAGCTTCCTGCTTTTCCCCCTTGCCAAATTCATTCCCACTTGGGGTCTCTGTAATTGCTCTTCCCTCCGTCTTGCTGTTCAGAGACTACCCGATCCCAGTTTGCCAACACCCCTACCACCACTTAGTCCCATCATACATTCATTTCCTGCCCAGCACCACCACCGCTGCCTAAAATCATCAAGTTCACTAATAGTTTTGCTCATTTACTGTCTCCCTGCATCTGTTATCAGAAGCTTCACAAGAGCAAGAGCTTCCATTCTGCCTTGTTTCACCACTGCATTCCAAGAACAGTGTCTGGCCTAGAAGCAGGCACTCAAGTTTGTACAACAAATGAGTAAACGAACGAACGACTCTAAGAATGAACATTTTTCGGGGCGTCTGGGTGGCTCAATCAGCTAAGAATCTGACTCTTGATTTTGGCTCAGGTCATGATCTCAGGGTCGTGGGATTGAGCCCCGAGTAGGGCTCCTCATGCAGCATGGATCCTGCTTGAGATTCTATCTCTCCCTCTGCCTCTGCCCCTCTCCCTGTTTGTGTTCACACACTCTCTCTCCCGAAATAAATAAAATCTTTAAAAGAAAAAAAAAAAAACCACGAACATTTTTCCCTACTCAAAGGCTTATTAGTAAGCTAGGCAGCAAGGGTTTCAAGAAGGCTGGGAAAAAGACTGTGGGCATTCTTGAGTGCTTCCATGTCACTTTAGGACAGAAATTCTCAAACTGGATTCAAGAAAGTCTTCTTGGGTATAAAGAGGATGTTACTCAGCAAGTTGACTTTGAGTGCATATGTTTTATTACTAAATTTTAAAGTTTGGGGACTTTATTTCTAAATTCAATTCCTTATTCTTCTTTTATCCACATATTACCTTCTTTGCCTATGATGGTTCTTTTGTTCTGCTTCATACATTAACCACCATAAATCAAATGCTTCAAGACGCGGCACTCACAAACTTTACATCATGTCTCTTTCACTTTGACCTAGATAAAGTACAAAATGATGATGACAGAAAAATTTTATGACCATCCCTATCAACCTTCATTTGCAAACTGATTACTACTAACTAAACTTTGGAATCCAGATTTGATATACATTGTTGGCTATGAACCACTATCGACAAGTCATTAAAACAGTATCTACTACTTGACTGCAGTTTGTTGACGTATTTATTTATTTACTAATAAAAGGTTCCAGGCTATCAGCAAAATGAAAATCCTTTTTCCTCAGGTACTGCATCACTAGGGTTGAGGATCAGTTCGTTATATCAACTACCCAACACGAATCCTGCAAGATGGCACAGACTCACAAGTTCAACATCTGAAAGAAATCCTAAGTGCCCTATCATGGGAAGATCCATTGAGATTCAGAAAAGATTTACAACCAATTACACATAAACTCCCATTGGGCTGATACTCAACATTATCAGACACCCTGTCACTAAGACACTGGAAATAAGAGCCAGAAGACTTCCCTGAAACATTTTTATCAACACATTATTGGTAGACACTAGCATTCAGTATATTTTGGGTATTTTCAATTCCTCTACTAGACTGTAAGCTTCTTAAAAGCAGGGACAATGTGTTCATTCATTCATTCACACAGTCAACAAATAGCATTGAGCATATACTATGTTCTAAGCACCAAGGATACAGGAATGCATAAAACAGACAAAAATTTCTATCCTCATAAACTAGCTGCATTCTAGTGAGAGGAAACAGAAACAAATGAGTACATAACATGGTCTTGGTGGTGATATGTGCTGCCCAGAAAGAAGCCCAGGAGACACAGTGACAATGGATTGGTGTTACTTTCTATAGCACGATCATTAAAGAGCTGTCTGATGAAGTGAAAACTAAGCCTTAAAAGACCTAAAGTAAGGGAGCAAGGCATGCAGTTAATATGGGGGAGAAACAGCACAGAGGCCAGTGAGGCTGGAAGAGAGGGATGAGTAAGGGAGAGTAGTAAGAGATGAGGTCAGAGCCATGGCAGGGACCCAAACATGCAGAGCCTAGGGGGTCATGATTAAGATGTTAGATTCACTAAGACAGAATACCACTGGAGCAGAGAAGTGACATGATCTGACATCTATGTTGGAAGAATCACTCCAGCAGCTGTGTGGTAGACAAGACTAGAGGAGAGAGGGCACCTGGGTGGCTCAGTTGGTTAAGCGACTGCCTTCGGCTCAGGTCATGATCCTGGAGTCCCGGGATCGAGTCCCGCATCGGGCTCCCTGCTCGTCAGGGAGTCTGCTTCTCCCTCTGACCCTCTTCCCTCTCGTGCTGTCTCTCATTCTCTCTCTCTCAAATAAATAAATAAAATCTTAAAAAAAAAAAAAAAGACTAGAGGAGAGAGGGCAGAAGCAGTTAGGAAGACCAGCTAGGAAGATTCAGCAGTAGTCCAGGCAAGAGGTAATAATGGGTTAGGCTAGAAGAACACAGGAGAGGTTGAAGTGAGAAGGGTAGGCAGGATCTGCTGTAAGATTAGATGAGAAGGGAGAAGTCAAGGATGGCTCCAGGGTTTCTAACCTGAGCAAGCGGTAGCATAGAGATTTCCTTTATTGAAGGAGGCACAACTGTAGGAGAAGGAGGTTTCTGTTGCTGTTTGGTTTTTGGTGGATGGAATCAAGAATTCAGTTTGGGTATTTTAAGTTTGACATGCCTACCAGATATCCAAATGGAAACATTAAGTAGATTGCAGTATATTCAAGTCTTGATTTCAGGAGAGAAATTTGGGCTAAAAATAGAGAGTTGAAAGTAATCAGTATAAATATGGTATTTAAATAGGGGACCAAATGAGATCATGTGTGTGAGTGTGTGTTGGGGTGAGGGAGTAGTTCAAAGATTGTGTCCTTGTGCACTGCAATAAAAGAACTCAGGAAAATGAGGATTAATACAATACTAAGAAGGAACAACCAGAAAGAAAGGGAAGAACTAGAAAGATGTCCTAGAAGCAAGGTAAAGAAAGGAATGAAAGGAATGATGAGGTAACAAGGATTCAGGACTGGCCACTGGATTTGTTAACTTGTTATCTTGAAGACTGGCTCCAGCAGAATCACAGAAGAGGGCCCGAATGGAATGAGTTCAAGAGAAATTGGAAGAGGGAAAATGGAAACAGCAAGTACAGAAATGTTTTCCTGTGAAGGGGAAGAGAGAAACGGCATAGTAGCTGGAGGGAACATGGGGCAAGGGAGCATTTCTTTTAAGATGGGAAATACTTTAGCCTGTTTGCCCTGGGAACAATAAAGTAGAGAAGGAAAGACAGGACACTCACAGGAGTGAGGCTGCGGGGCAGGCAGGAGGGCATGGACATAGATACACAGCAGGCAGACAGCTTGACTTTATGAGGGACCACAGATTTGTTTACCTGTGTATTCCCAGGATCTTGTACAGAGACTAGTCCATAATAGGGTTCTCAAAAAATGAATAAACTAATGTATTCTTGAACAAGGGCTCTTCCTTTTTGTACTAGGCTATGAGGAAAAATAGAGATTGCTTCACACAAAGTAGATATGCAACACCATTATTTACTGAGACGTGAGAATCACTCAAGAGCCAAAAAAAAAAAAAGGTTAGGGCAAAGAATGGAAAAGGAAGAGACTGCAGGAGCGCCTGGGTGGCTCAGTCGTTAAGCGTCTGCCTTCGGCTCAGGTCATGATCCCAGGGTCCTGGGATCGGGCCCCACGTCGGGCTCCTCACTCAGCGGGAAGCCTGCTTCTCCCTCTCCCACTCCCCCTGCTTGTGTTCCCTCTCTCGCTGTGTCTCTCTCTGTTAAATAAGTAAATAAAAAATCTTCAAAAAAGAAGGAGTCTGCAGTTTGATTTCAGACCAGAATTCACATCTCAGGATGTAGCCAGAAAAGGAGGTAATAGGAGAAATGTCTGACTAACCAGTATTATTAGGTAGGCACAAGGGAAAGCACGCACCCCAAGAAGGAAAGACTGAGAGAACTGACCGGACCACTGCACCCACCATGATCTTAGAGCAATGTGATACCGGACAGTAACCAAGCATGTCACGAAAAGACTCTCCAACCAGCCTCGGATCTACTGGAAGCTCGTCGACATGGTTATCGCCTCTGGGACTGCCACCTGTGCTTTTACTCCCCTCTCTAGAGCCCAGGGGAAGGTGCGGTCTGCAGGGACGTCCTTCCACCCGCTCCTCTGGGACATTTTTACCAACAAACACTCAGGCCACCAGAGTTGTTGCCCACTGAGGATCTTCAATGTCAATCATCTCCCCACCCAACTCCGTGAGCTCAAGGAGCTGAGAAAATGAGAAGCAGCAGTCCCTTGCAAAGAGATGGAAAAGCTCAGCAAACCAACCTAAGACCCTTAAGGACAGTTTTGTCCTTTCTTTTTAAAAGCAGTTTTAATACACAGGGAAATGTGAGACAATCCTATCAGTACTCATTTTTTACCTTGAGTAAAAACAGACCCTTGGCACAGCTTTAATTCCTAAGCACAAGCACTGCAACATCATCTGGTATACAACCTATGTCAACTGGTCTTTCTAAAAGAGTATTTCATACTGCTAGACATTTCAACCATCTAAAACGCCTGTTACACTCCCCCACTCCACTCTGGGGAGGGTAGGAGAGCACAAGCAAGCCCACCTCTAGTATACTTCACTTCCTGTCCCATCACAGAGGCTCCAAAAAAGAGAAAAGAGGGAAAAATCTCAAATGGAAGTGCTTTCGGAGAGCCAAAGTTGAATAATAGGACAAAGATGAGTGTCATATTACCCAATCCAGAACAGTAAAATCTTACTCAAGAAACCAGTTTCAGTCTTCTGTATTGTTTAGGATAAATGTTAATTGGAAGATACAGATTAAAAATATAAATGTGTATTTATTTGCTAATCCTTGTTTGTAGGTCCCAAGATCTTGTCTTGAGTATAGGTCTATTGTTTTTTTGTTTTTGTTTTTAATTTTATTTATTTATTTCAGAGAGAGAGAGAGAATGAGAGAGATAGAAAGCACGAGAGGGAAGAGGGTCAGAGGGAGAAGCAGACTCCCTGCTGAGCAGAGAGCCTGATGCGGGACTCGATCCCGGGACTCCAGGATCATGACCTGAGCCGAAGGCAGTCGCTTAACCAACTGAGCCACCCAGGCGCCCCAGAGTATAGGTCTATTGTTGAACGCTGAGTTGTCTTTCATATACCACACCCACCATGCATGACCTATGTTTTCCAGTTCAGGGTTTTTTTGTTTGTTTTTAAGAAATTATTCATTTGAAAGAGAGAAAGCACATGCGTGCACATGTGCAAGCAGAGGGAGGGGAACGGAGAGAGGGAGGGGGAGAGAACTTCCAGCAGACTCCCTGCCAAATGTGGAGCCCAATGCAGGGTTCAATCCCACAAACCCTGGATCATGACCTGAGCCTAAACCAAGAGCCGAACACTTAACCGACTGAGCCACCCTGGCATCCCTCCAGTTCAGGTTTCTATAAAGAAAAACAAAAACCTGAAAACACTTTACCTATGTGCAGAGTCTTTCTAAACTTTTAAGACTACCTCTTCATCTTTTGCTTATCCATATAATTGAGCAGTAATTTCTTTTAATGACTTGAAATTACTGAGTCATTCCAAAGGATTCAGAATACTTCTCACAAAACCATTCTTTCTGAACTCAAATTTCATGGGCTTACATCATATTTAATTACACTGCATAATTACAATAACAAGTCAGATGAACATAAACAAATACAGGAATAAAGACAACTTTGATTCTTTGTAAGCACGCAATTGGTCGGGAGGCCTCATGGTTGGGGGGGTATATGAAACCCAGTAGCTCCCAGAGTAACAGCATTCAGTGTACCAAGGTGGTTTAAGTGGAGGTTGGGTAAGAGACTATCTACTGTTAACAGTAGGTTCAAAGTACTATAATAAATACGCTAGTTATCATGAATGCTCCAAACTTAAAGGTTTTAATTTATCAAGATGTCAATAACAGGGGCGCCTGGGTGGCTCAGTTGGTTAAGCGACTGCCTTCGGCTCAGGTCATGATCCTGGAGTCCCGGGATCGAGTCCCACATCGGGCTTCCTGCTCAGCAGGGAGTCTGCTTCTCCCTCTGACCCTCTTCCCTCTCATGCTCTCTCTCTACCATTCTCTCTCTCAAATAAATAAATAAAATCTTTAAAAAAAAAAAGATGTCAATAACAATTAGTAAAACTTTGAAGTGGGGGGATTTTCCTTTTTTTTTTTTTTAGATTATTTATTTATTTATTTATTTATTTATTTATTTGACAGAGAGAGACACAGCAAGAGAGCGAACCCAAGCAGGGGAGAGTGGGAGAGGGAGAAGCAGGCTCCCCGCCGAGCAGGGAGCCCCATGCGGGGCTCGATCCCAGGACCCTGGGATCACGACCGAGCCGAAGGCAGACACCTAACGACTGAGCCACCCAGGCGCCCCCCTCATTTTCCTATTGATTCTTGTTTACTAATAGGAAAAGCAGCGGTTCATGTTGAAGTAAAGGAAACACATTCTCTTCATGCTGTTGGGCTTGCTCTTCTGTCTCTCCCTCTAGACTTTAAGCTCCCTACATATGTCTCCTTTCTAATAGTATCTCAATAAACTGGCTCCATAACCTTGCTGAGTATGTTCATACATCCTAACCTGGATCAGTGTTTCAGCTATCACTGCTGGCATATAAATAAAATCTTGTGGGGCTGAAAAAACAGAATGTTACAAGGTTTGATTCCGTCTATTATCTGCTAATATTTTCCATCTCTTTCTCTTTACATTATATGTATATTTCCTGACACTGGTAAATTAAATTAACTAGGGTCCCCTTATACTTACATTACTATTGTATTCATGCTAATAATATTCTGTAAACTATTCTATCTTGATTAAAGCCATTGGTTCCCATTAAAAAATAAAATTGGGTTGAATGTCCTGCTGAGTTTGAATTTCACATTCCCACAATGTGTGGCAGCTAATACTTCCAGTCTCTGGCACTTCTATTGAGAACATAAAAGTTCTCCCGGAACTAACAAATTACTTCCCTTCTAACACAATTATGTAATCTGAGAGTTGAACGGCACCCTAGAGGTTATTTTCTGGTCCAAAATCCCTCCCCAATTAAGGGATCCCATTGAAAAGTACTCAACTTTTTTGGGCAGGGAGGGATGTTTACCTTTAAATCCCACATTATAGAGTGCTACACCCATAGTAGGCTCTTAACACATATCTGTTTAATTGAACTGAACAAGTCTAAAATGGGTGCATTTCATTAATTTTCTTGTTCTTTCTGGGCTTTAGCTATAACATCCACTGAATCTGGAACTAAAAATTTGCATGTATCTTCTGCTCATTCATTAGCCAATGTTCAAAAAGAAATTCAGCAAAGAAACTCAAACTCCACAGTCAAATGTTTTAACATTAAGGCTGTTAATGTCAGTACATAATAAAACTAACAGAAAACGGAAAATCAAGTCTTAGTTTGCTTATGATCTATGAAGACTTTCCAATTTATCCAAAATACTCACGTGTTCTCAACTTCTAGTATGATTTTTTTAACAAATAAAGTCTTGCATCATTCATACAACTAAATTATACACCCTTCTACTTATAATTGGGGTGCTCACAGACTTAACCACAGTACTGTAGTAAGACATGTTATTATGCTAATTAATTTTCCCTCCAGTTAAAACAAGACTGTGATCCCATCTGATTTCCCATAATATGATATGATAATGAAGAGAACAAAGCCTCTGGAGCAGTAACCACCACCGACAATTTTACTTTACTCAAGTATGTATTCCAAAACTACATAATTCACACCATGCCCCTCTTATTACATCTGTTTTGGGGACTTTTACAATATATGATAGGACACAAAGTATACATTTCCAAATTCCCTTTCCTTCTGTTTTGCTGAAAGGGAACACACACACACACACGGAGTCCCTCAATAGCACAATTACTGCTTTGCTAATTTTTTTCAGGCAATAATTTAAAGTCCCACTTCCTCCCAAATATCTCTGGACAGCAACTCCTGGCAACCCATCTGTCTCTTTCATCACAGCTTCTTTTCATAACTAACGGGTCAAGTTCCTCTCCCCCCATTTCGACACGATGCACTGTACTTGCAGCCCTGCCACGACAGCCCACTGCTGAATGCCAGAATATAGCATATTGAATTTCACTGTCCTTCATTGTTTCCAGTTTAACTGCCATTTTACCACCATGCACAGGAGAGAAACGCTTTCCCACAGGCATCTTATGAATTTCCAAAGCAGCTATTCTTTGTGGATTTACAAAAACGTTTGCCTTCTCTAAATTCCCTTTATCACCACAGAAAAGGCTTTGGGAAGCTGAGATTTTTTTTTAAGTACCCCATGCAAGAAGAAACTGATTCTAATTCTATTTTGCTAGCAAATTTAATCCTAAACGCCTTACTATAGAGCCATGTCAGGGCAAAGATCTTAAACATTGCTTTTGGCCTTCCCAATTAAAATGAAATATTTTCAGGTCATAAAGATTATCTTATCAAATGTCCTTTCTTCTCAGCTACACCAGAAGGCTACCCAGCGCATTGTAAAATAAACTGGCTTTGGCGTTTGTACAACGCCCTAAATCTTCCTAACCACCCCCCCTTAAGCTCACAGACACACATAATCCCTCGGCAACCCCCAAACCTGCCAGTGAAGTGGACTATTACTCCAGCACAAAGGGCCGGCCTGCGCCTCGTGCACCGCGGCCTCTGCACACATGTGCGGGTTGACAAGTGCGGAGCTGCCCTTCCTGGATCCAAAGCTGGAGGCCTGGCCCGAAAGCCACACACACTTCCCCACCCACCGCCTTCTCTCCGCGGCCACTGTCTCCTATGACAGGAGGCCGGCTCTGAAGCTCCCTCGGCCTGACTCCCATGCCGTGTGGCCACGCTCGGACCCACTTCCCCTCCGCCCCACCGTCCTTCTTCCTTCCTCCTCTTGTTTGGCTCAAGAAATTCCGTCGGAACTTCATTCGGGCCGAGAGGAGCGGCCCTGCCGGGGCCCCGGCACACCCTCCCCCAGCGGCCGCGCCCCCCGCGCCTCGGCCGGAGGCGGCAGCCGATTCCGGTGACCTCCGGCCCTGTCGGCCGGAGCCTCACCTCCTCCTCGCTCTCACTGCGGAAACACAGGCACGCGGCCCGCTTCTTGTAGCCGTCGCCGTCATAGGTGCGAGTCTGGTTCGACTTGAGCTTCATCATCCTCCGGGCCCGGGTGGGGGTGCGGTGCGGGTCGCGGGAGTGGAGGGTGGGGAGCCCGCTCCGGACGGCGGCGCGCGCGCGCGTCCCCGGCTCGGCCAAGGGAAGCAGGGAGGGGGAGCCGCTTCTCCGCTACACGGCTTGGCCGCTGGCCCGCCACGGCTGCCTCATACCCCCCGGCCCAGGTCCCGCGCCGCCGCCGCCGTCACGGCTGCCGTCGCCGCCGCCGCCACGGCCGCCGCCCCCTCTGCCGCCGCCACCCCCGACGACGACCGCGCCGCCATCTTGGGCGCGCTGCGTCAGCGGCGTAAAGCCGCGAGGGCCTGCGGGACGGCCGCGCGCTTGCAGCGCAGGCCGCATCCGGGAATCGCACCCTCCCAGTCCGCGCGGCGTAAACGAGCGTCTGGAATGAAAGGGCCGTGCGAATGGAGGCGGCCGCAACGCCAGGAGCGTAGGGGTGGGGAAGGTGGAGCGCGCGCGGAGGAAGTCGGGGGAGAAAGGGGTGCGGGCCAGAGTCTTCCCGGCTCGGCTGAGCGGAGGCCGGAGGGGAGACCCGGCTCTCCAGCCACGCGGTTTGGCGGAAGGGGAAGCGGGGACTTGCCCAAGGTCACGCCGCGATTCCGCGGCCGAAGATGACCCAAGGTCAGGCCGCCGCGCCTTGGCCTTGGCTGTTAATCTGGGTGGGGGTGAGGGGGAAAGTCTGGAAGAAAAAGCGGGATGCAATCAAACGCTCTGGAGTGTGCAACCTGAGATACCTAGGCTTAGGATGGCAAGGCGAGTGAGGGGCCGGGGGAGGGGCGTCGTGCCCCGAGCACTGACATGCAGAAGCTCTGCAAGTCTTACGGGCTGGAGCACCAACAGATGTTTCTCCTGCAACCCTTGACTGGTGCAAAAACAAATGCTTCCTCTTATGGTAAACAGGAGGGCCAGATAAGGAGGATACATAATGCAAATCATAAGACATCATCGTTTCTGGCAATCAACGAGAACTATATAGTGTGGATGTCATACAAATTGTCCAGGGGAAAATATATATCCAGACGCTGTGGAGCAAGGAAAAATGGAATATGTTGTTCTCAGCAGCCCAGACCAGACATAATACCATGTCCATTCCCTGAACGTGGTGTAAATCCTGTGCAGGATTTGTCTGTGAGTTGCTCCTTGTCCTTCTTTAATTTGCTTGTATTTTGAAACCAAATCTTAGTTGGTATCTCAGTTACATCATTTATTTACCTCTATTTGGCGTTTGGTCATTAGAAGTCAATACATTGCAACTAATACTGACATTTCACTTAACCCTTGCCACATAAAATGCGGAATTTCAGTTAATTTGGGTCAATCCTCATGCAATAGAATTCCCAAAATCTTGGTCATTTTGGTTGTCTTTCTAGTTTTCTCTTCTGTCATTAGGTCTCTAAAAGGAAGGAAGGAAAAAACAAGTTCTGGCAATAGAAATCCTGTAATATGTTCATTGTCAAAAATTTGAAAAATAGGGGCGCCTGGGTGGCTCAGTCGTTAAGCGTCTGCCTTCGGCTCAGGTCATGATCCCGGGGTTCTGGGATCTAGCCCCGCATCGGGCTCCCTGCTTGGCGGGAAGCCTGCTTCTCCCTCTCCCACTCCCCCTGCTATGTTCCTTCTCTCGCTGTGTCTGTCTCTGTCAAATAAAAAAAAAAAATTGGGGGGTTCCTGGGTGGCTCAGTTGGTTAAGCAACTGCCTTCGGCTCAGGTCATGATCCTGGAGTCCCGGGATCCAGTCCCACATCGGGCTCCCTGCTCGGCAGGGAGTCGGCTTCTCCCTCTGACGCTCTTCCCTCTCGTGCTCTCTATCTCTCATTCTCTCTCTCTCAAATAAATAAATAAAATCTTTAAAAAAAAAAAAAAACATGAACCATGGGGCAACCTGGGTGGCTCAGTCAGTTAAGCATCTGCCTTCCGCTCAGGTCATGATCCCAGGGTCCTGGGATCAAGTCCCGCATCGGGCTCCCTGCTCAGCGGGGAGCCTGCTTCTCCCTCTCCCACTGCCTGCCACTCCCTCTACTTGTGTGCCCTCTTTCTCTCTTTATGTCAAATAAATAAATCTTTAAAAAATGAATCATTTATTATTTCTTAATGATTCCTGTGGGTTAAGAATCCAGGAGTGGCTTGACTGAGCAGTTCTGCTTTGTGTCTCTCATAAGGTTGCAATCAGGTGTTGGCTGGGCCTGCTGTCATCTGAAGACTTGACGGAGCTGCAGGACCCACTTCCAGTGTGGCTCCTCACATGGCTGGCAGTTGGAAGGAGGCTCAGTGCCTTTTGGTGTAAACTTCTCCATGGGGCCACCTGAGCATCCTCACAACATGGTGGTTGGATTCCTCCAAGAGCAAATGATACAAGATTCCAAGACTGAATGAACTGCAGTGCCTTTTATGACCTGGCCTTGAAAGTCATACTTTGTTAGTTCCACAGCTTCCTATTGATCATCATATAAGTCAGCCTGACTTAGTGTGGGAGATTACACATTATACCAGAAGGCAAGGATCACTAGGGCCATAGTTGAAGCTGCTTAGCACACCTCTCATAAAATTTACCTGGGGGAGCACCTGGGTGGCTCAGTCATTAAGCGTCTGCCTTCGGCTCAGGTCATGGTCCCAGGGTCCTGGGATCGAGCCCCGCATCGGGCTCCCTGCTCCGCGGGAAGCCTGCTTCTCCCTCTCCCACTTCCCCTGCTCGTGTTCCCTCTTTCGCTGTGTCTCTCTCTGTCAAATAAATAAAATCTTCAAAAAAAATTAATTAAATAAAATTTACCTGGCCTCTAGTTCATTCATCCATTGCCCATGTATCCCAGGCAGCGTACCTAACAGAGGCAAAGGAGATAATTCTTAAAAATAGGCTACCCTTCCATAGATGACAGTGGGTGGTTACAGATTTAAATCAAATGAATCTTTTTTTTAAAGATTTTAAGCAACCTCTACACTCAACGTGGGGCTTAAACCCACAACCCTGAGATCAAGCGTCACAATGCTCCACCAGCCAGGCACCCCTTAAATAATTAATCTTAACAAATACGTAATTCTACTAAAAATGTCCAATTTTCTAAAAGTCCTATAGGTAAAGCCCTAGTAAATACATTTCAAGTCCCAGGGCAGGCCTAAGGGGAAAAATTTTAATAGGGTTACAAAATTGAATTTAACTTACTCCTCCTTTCCACAGGGTCAGTCAAGTTTTGGCCCATGCCTCCCATCTATTTTGATGCCACTATATTTATCACTATATGGTTGTAAAGATTTTTTTTTTAAGATTTTATTTATTTATTTGACAGAGAGAGACACAGCAAGAGAGGGAACACAAGCAGGGGGAGTGGGAGAGGGAGAAGCAGGCTCCCCACTGAGCAGGGAACCTGATGCGGGGCTCGATCCCAGGACCCTGGGGTCATGACCTGAGCCGACGGCAGACGCTCAACGACTGAGCCACCCAGGCGCCCCTATCACTATATGGTTGTAGTTCATCTCACCTGACCAAGTTTTCTCCCTGTCTGCTTCAAAAATGGAATATCATCAGAGGTAAAGAAAAACATTTAAGGAAAACCTAACAGTTACAAATATGAAACAGCTTCAAAATACATGAAGAGGGGTGCCTGGCTAGCTCGGTTGGTGGAGTGTATGACTCTTGATTTCAGGGTTGCAAGTTCATGTCCCACGTGGAGTGTAGAGATTACTTAAAAAACAACAAAAACCGCAAAATACATGAAGTAAAAACAGAAGTAAAAAGAGACATACACAAAGCCACAATCTTCGATGGAGATTTCATAGCCTCTGTCTTAGTAAATGATAAAACAACTCAATAAAAAGCAGGAGGAATGTCAAAGCTCTGAACATTACCTATCATTTTTACGTAATTGATATGTGTAGAGTACTATACCCAACAAGTGTAGAATACACATCTGTTTAAAGTATACATAGAACAGAGGCGCCTGGGTGGCTCAGTCGATTGAGCGTCTGCCTTCAGCTCAAATCACAATCTCAGGGTTCTGGGATCGAGCCCTGCATCGGGCTCCCTGCTCAGTGGGGAGTCTGCTTCTCTCTCTCTCCCTCTGCTCCTCCCCATCCCACCTCATGCTTGCTCTCTCCCTCTCTCTGTCAAATAAATAAAATCTTTTTTTAAAAAAATAAAGTATACATAGAACATGTACCAAGATGGACCACATACTTGGTAATAATCCTCAATAAATGTTAAAAGATTGAAATCTTACAGAATATGTTTTTGGGGAAAAAGGATTTAAAGAATAACAATAAGGTATCTTTAAAAGTTCCAAATACTTGTAAATTAAACATTCTATTCCTAAATAACCCATGAAACAAAGAGGAAATCACAGAAGAGATTATAAAGTATCTCTAAATGAATGATATCAGGACACCTGGCTGGCTCAGTTGGTAGAGTGTGCCAGTCTTGATCTCGGGGTCATGAGTTCGAGCCCCACATTGGGCATAGAGATTACTGAATGATATCAAAATTCATGGGGTTCAACTAGAGCCGTGCTTAAAAGCAAATATATAGCTTTAAACACGTATATTAGAAAAGAAGACTTAAGGACAATTGTCTAAATTCCCACTTTAAGAAGCTAGAAAAAAATAAACCCAATTTAAATAGAAGAAATAGAGATGAAAACAATGAAATAGAAAACAAACAATAGAGAAAATTAACAAAGACAAAAGTTGGTTCTTTGAAAATAGTAATAAAATTCATAAATCATAAGACTGATAAAGATAAAAAGAGAAGAAAAACCAAATTACCAATATTAGCAATGACTCCAATAGACATCAAAAAAGTAATAAGGAGGGGCACCTGGGTGGCTCAGTCGGTTAAGCGGCTGCCTTCAGCTCAGGTCAGGATCCCAGGGTCCTGGGATCGAGCCCTACATTGGGCTCCCTGCTCAGCAGGGAGCCTGCTTCTCCCCCTCCCTCTGCTTCTCCCCCTGCTCATGTTCTCTCTCTCTCTCTGTATCTCTGTGTCCCGAATGAATAAATAAAAAAATCTTAAAAAAATGTTATAGACCTATATTCTTTATGAATATAGATACATACCAAAAAACTCTATCAGTAAATAGAATCCACCTACATATACACTGAAATATATCATGACCAAAGAAGTTTAATACAGGAATGTAAGGTTAGCTTAACTTTACAAAAATCAAACAATGACATGAAGCTCATGAACAGACTAAAAGAGAACAACTATATGATCATCTTGATCCAGGAAAAGTATTTGATAAAAAATGTTCAGTAAAACTATTATTTCATAATAAAAACTGTTTGCAAACTGGGAATAAAAGTGAACTTTTTTAGGGGCACCTGGTTGGCTTAGTCAGTGGAGCATGTGTCTCTTGATCTTGGGTTGTGAGTTCAAGCCCCACATTGGGTGTAGAGATTACTTAAAAATAAAATCTTAAAAAAAAATAGTGAGGGGCACCTGCGTGGCTCAGTCACTTAAGCAGCTGCCTTTGGCTCAGGTCATAATCCCAGGGTTCTGGGATTGAGCCCCGTACCATCATCGGGCTCCCTGCTCAGTGGGGAGTCTGCTTCTCTCTCTCCTTCTGCCTCTCCCCCTGCTCGTGCTCTCTCTGTCTCTCAAATAAAATCTTTTAAAGAAATGGATTTTTCAACTTGATAAAGGATATCTCTGAACGACAGCTAACATTATACCTAAAGGTAAAAGAATAGATGCTTCTCCATTAAGATCAGAAACAGGGCAAGAATATCTCCCCACCACTACTAGTAAATATTATATTAGAGAACTTAATGAAATAAAATATGAAAAATAAATACAAGACATAAGACTGCAAAGGAAGTAAAACCATCACTATTCAGAGACAACATGATTGTGTGTGTAAAAAAATTCAAAAAAGGCTACACCCAAAATACTACCATTAATAAGTCAAATTAACAAGGTGAAAGGAATCAAGGTCAATACATAAAAATTAGGTATATTTGTATAACAAGCAACAAATAATTGGAAAATGCAATTTAAACAAAATATCATTTATGATAGCATCAAAAAATGTCAACTATCTAGAAATAAACCTAACAAAAATTGTGTAAGACTTGTATACTGAAAACTACAAATATTGCTGAGAGAAATTAAAGAAGACCTGAATAAATGAACAGATATACCATGTTTATGGATTAGGAAACTCAATACTGAAAAGAATCCATTCTCCCTGGGACACCTGGGTGGCTCAGTCCGTTAAGTGTCTGCCTTCAGCTTGGGTCATGATCCCAGGGTCCTGGGATCGAGACCCGTGTTGGACTCTCTGCTGGGAAGGGATTCTGCTTCTCCCTCTCCCTCTGCCTGCCACTCCACCTGCTTGTGCCCTCTGTCTCTCTCAAGTAAATAAATAAAATCTTAAAAAAAAAAAAAGAATCCATTCTCCCTAAGTTGATATATATATTCAATGCAATTACTTTTTTTTTTTTTTAAGATTTTATTCATTTATTTGAGAGACAGAGAGAGTGAGCAGGAGCAGGAGCAGGGCAAAGGAAGAAGCAGGCTCCTCGCAGAGCAGGGAGCCCGATGTGGGGCCCTATCCCAGGACTCTGAGATCATGACCCGAGCCGAAGGCAGATGTTTAACTGACTGAGCCACCCAGCTGCCCCTCAATGCAATTTCTATTAAGAAAAAATCATCAGATTATTTGGAAGAAGTAGGCATAGTGCTTCCAAAATATACATGGAAATGAAAAGTGTATAGAGTAGCCAAAAAAATCTTGAAAAGGAACAGAATTAGGGGATTTATATTACCATATTTTAATACTTACTGTAAAATGACAGTAATCAGGATAGTGAAATAATAAAGACAAACTAACAGATCAATGGAATACATGATATGGTTATTTGATTTTCAGTAGACACCAAAGCAATCCAGGGGAGGAAGGACAGGCTTTTAAGCAAACGGTGCTCGAATAAATGAATATTCATATGAAAAAAAAATGAACCATGACGCCTACCTCACACCATACACAAAGATTAATTCAAGATGGATCACAGACAATAACATAAAAATAAAAACTATAAAGACTTTTGTGGAAAACATAAAATATCTTTATAACTGAAAGGTAGATGAGTTGAAAAAGCAATAACCACAAAAGAAAACTGATAAATTAGACTTCATCAAAACTAAAAATGTCTACTCATCAAAAGACACCATTAAGACAACTAATAGACAAGCCATCAATGGGAAGAAAATATTTATTTTTTAAAAGATTTTATTTATTTATTTGAGAGAGAGAGCAGGAGCAGGGGGAGTGGCAGAGGGAGAGGGGAGAAGCAGACTCCTCGCTGAGCACAGAGCCAGATGCAGGGCTCCATCCCAGGACCTTGAGATCATGACCTGAGCCAAAGTCAGACACTTTAACTGCCTGAGACACCCAGGCGCCCCAGGAAGAAAATATTTATAAAACATATCTGACAAAAGACTAGTATCTAGTATATATTAGTAACTACTATAACTCAGTAATAATAAAGACAAATAACCTAATTTAAAACTCGGCAAAAATATAGACTTTTCAACAAATGATGCTAGAATAATCCATAAGAAAAAAAAAGGAACCTCAGCCTAAGCAGCATACAAAAATCAATTCAAAGTGGATCATGGACAGGGCACCTAGGTGGCTCAGTTGGTTAAATGTCTGTCTTTGGTCCAGGTCATGATCCCAGGGATCCTGGGATCCAGCCCCACATGGAGCTCCCTGCTCAGTGGGGAGTCTGCTTCTCCCTCTGCCCATCCTCCCACCGGCTCATGCTCTCTCTTGAAAAACAAAACAAAACAAAACAAAAAAAACTTAAAAACAAAAAACAAAGTGGATCACAGATCTAAATGTAAGACATTAAATTATAAGACGTACAGAAAAAAACATGTGGGAAAATCTTCAGATCTAGTGCTAGGCAGACTTCTTAGACCTGACAACAAAAATATGATCTGTAAAACAAAAAAATGATAAATCAGACTTCATTAAAATTTAAATATTTTGCTCTGTGAAAGACCATGTGAAGAGGATGAAAAGAGAAGCTATAGACTGGAAGAAAATATTTGCAAATCACATATATCACAGAGAACTAGTATCCACAATAAAGAGTTCTCAAAACTCACTGGTTAAAAAAAACCACACAATTTGATTAGAAAATAGGCAAAAGACACGAACAGGTATTTCACCAAAGAGGATATACAAATGGCAAGTAAATGCATGAAAAGATGTTCAGCATCATTAGCCATTAGGGAAATGCATATTAAAACCATATGAAATCTTACTCCACACCTCTGAGAATGGCTAAAATTAAAAATAGGGATTAATATTAAATGCTGGCAAAGATGCAAAGAAACTGAATCACTCAGACATTGCTGGTGGGAATGTAATTTGGTACATTTTACAGTATTCTCTGAAAAACGGCCTGACAGTTTCTTAAAAAACTAAACATGCAACGATCATACAACCCAGCAATTGTACTCCTGGGCACTTAACCCAGAGAAATGGAGATTTATGTTTTCTCAAAAACCTGTACATAAATGATTATAGTAGCTTCATATGTAATAGCCAAAAACTGGCAACAGTCCAGATGTCCTTCAATAAGTGAATAGTTAAGTAAATTGTGGTGAATCCTTGCCATGGACTATTACTAAGCAATAAAGAGGATTAAACTATTGAACCAGAACACAATCTAGGACACCTGGGTGGCACAATTGGTTAAGCATCTGACTCTTGGTTTTGGCTCAGGTCATGATCTCAGGGCCCTGATCTCAGGGTTATGGGATCCAGCCTCACGTCAGGCTCTGCACTCAGTGTGGAGTCCGCTTAAGGTTCTCTCTCCCCTCATCCTCCTACACTCTTGGTGGGAATGCAAGCTGGTGCAGCCCCTCTGGAAAACAGTATGGAGGTTCCTCAAAAAGTTGAAAATAGAGCTACCATACGATCCAGCAATTGCACTACTGGGTATTTACCCCAAAGATACAAATGTAGGGACCCAAAGGGGTACATGCACCCCAATGTTTATAGCAGCAATGTCCACAATAGCCAAACTATGGAAAGAGCCAAGATGTCCATCAACAGATAATGGATAACGAAGATGTGGTATAAATATACAATGGAATATTATGCAGCCATCAAGAGGAATGAAATCTTGCCATTTGCACCGACGTGGATAGAACTGGAGAGTGTAATGCTGAGTGAAATAAGTCAATCAGAGAAAAACATGTATCATATGACCTCACTGATATGAGGAATTCTTAATCTCAGGAAACAAACTGAGGGTTGCTGGAGTGGTGGGGGGTGGGAGGGATGGGGTGGCTGGGTGACAGACATTGGGGAGGGTTTGTGCTATGGTGAGCGCTGTGAATTATGTAAGACTGTTGAATCACAGACCTGTACCTCTGAAACAAATAATGCTTTATATGTTAAAAAAAAAAAAGAAGAAGAAGAAGATAGCAGGAGGGGAAGAATGAAGGGGGGATATCGGAGGGAGAGATGAACCATGAGAGATGATGGACTCTGAGAAACAAATTGGGGGTTCTAGAGGGGAGGTGGGTGGGGGGATGGGTTAGCCTGGTGATGGGTATTAAAGAGGGCATGTTGTGCATGGAGCACTGGGTGTTATACGCAAACAATGAATCATGGAACACTACATTAAAAACTAATGATGTAATATATGGTGAGTAACATAACATAATAATAAAAAACAAATAAATAAATAAATAAAGATTCTCTCCTCCCTCTTCCTTTGCCCCTCCCCCCTCAAAAAAACAAATAAATAAAATCTTAAAAAGAAAAAAAAAACAGGGCACCTGGTGGCTCAGTCATTAAGCGTCTGCCTCCAGCTCAGGTCATGATCCCAGGGTCCTGGAATCGAGTCGGCGTTGGGCTCCCTGCTCAGTGGGGAGCCTGCTTCTCCCTCTCCCTCTGCCATTCTCTCTCTCTCTCTCAAATAAGTTAATAAAATCTTTTTTAAAAATGTCTAACGAGCACATAAAAAATGCTTAAAGTCATCAGGTAACTGTAAACTAAAACTACAATGAAATACAAGTTCACACTAGAATGAGTAAACTAAAAAAAGACTCAACAGCAAATATTGACTAGCTGAGATATGGAGTGACTGAGACTGTTATAAAATTGTTGCGTAGTGGTTGTACAATGAAACAACCACACTGAAGAACTATTTAGAACATTCTTAGCAAGTTAAAAACATGCCTCGTCCTAATTATTTACCCAAGAGAATGAAGACAAATGTTCATCAAAAAACTTGAGCAGGAATGTTTGTAGCAGCCCTATTCATGATAGCCTCAAACTGGAAGTAACCCAAATGTGCATCAGTAGGAGAATGGGTAAATAGAGGTATATTGATTCAATGGAATACTACTCAACAATAAAACAAAATGAACTAGGGAGGAGGAGGAGCAGTACTGAGCTCACCTCCTCCCACAGACAGGACAAAGTCTCCATCTATATATAGAATAACTCTTTCTCAGAATGACCTAAAGACTAGCAGAATAGCTCTTCTATAGCTAAAGATATAAATAAAAAGCCACATTGAAAGGTAGGAGGGGCAGAAATGTGGTCCGGTCAGGACCCACAGCCTCAGCACAGGGACCCACAAGCAGGAGGGATAATACAAATGCAGAGGTCCTCCCTGAAGAGGGAGGACTTCAAGCCCAACATCAGGTGCCCCTGCCCTGGAGACCTGCACCAGAAAGATGAGCCCATGTAATACCTGGCTCAGAAAATCAGCAGGGCTTGACTCTGGGAGAGCAGAGGGCCAAAAGAAACCAAGACTCTGCTCTTAAAGGGCACTTGCACAAACTTACCTGCTCTGAACCCAGCACAGAGACAGCTATTTGAAAAGTGCCTAGGCCATGTAAGAAGGAAATTTATTGACTAATTTTAGGGCATGTGCCAGAGGGGCAAGGATCTGTAGGAACCTTCTCTGGGAATGGAAGAACTGGCAGGCACCATTTTTCTCACCCTCTTTCTACCCAGCTGGCTTGGCACAGGTGGGCACAATTTCTGACACTCTCCATCTACCTTGCTAGCACCCTTCACCCTGCCAGGTATTCCACTGTGGACCTGCCCTACCCAACCCACTCACCCTAGGAGATGCCCCTCCAAAGTGACTTCCATCCTGCTGCAGCCAGTGGGCAGCCTCAGCCTGGACTGGTTCCCATAGAAGATGGGAGGCCAGCCGTGCCCACCAGCATACTCCAGCTCCTACATCTAGGCATCACAACCAGCCAGATGGGGGCCAACCTCATGAACCACAGTACCACAGCAGTTGCAGCCCAGCCACAACGAGGGATACCCTTGGGGCACTTGCTTCTGGTGACCAGGAGGGACCGCACTTCTGAGCCCCACAGGATATCTTCTACATAAGCCACCTCTTCAAGACCAAGAGACATAGCTGATTTACCTAACACATGGAAACAAACACAGAGAGTCAAGCAAAATGAAGAGACAGAGGAAAAAGTTCCAAACAAAAGAACAAGACAAAATCTCAGAAAAAGAACTAAAAGAAATGAAGATAAGCTATCCACCTGATAGAGTTCAAAGTAATGGTCATAAATGCTCACCAAACTCAAGAGAAGAGTGGATGAACACAGTGAGAACTTCAACAAAGAGATAGAAAATACATAAAAGAAAAAATGAGAGCTGAAGAATACGATAACTGAAATGAAATATACACCAGGGGGGAATCAAAAGAAGATTAGAGGATGCATAAGAATGGATCAGGGATCTGGAAGACAGAGTAGCAGAAATCACCCAAGCTGAAGAGCAAAAAGAAAAAAGAGTTTAATTTAATTTGTTTTAAGATTTATTTATTTATTTGACAGAGAGAGAGAGAGACAGCGAGAGAGGGAGTACAAGCAAGGGGAGTGGGAGAGGGAGAAGCAGACTTCCCACTGAGCGGGGAGCCCGATGTGGGGCTCGATCCCAAGACACTGGGATCATGACCTGAGCCAAAGGCAGACGCTTAACGACTGAGCCACCCACACACTCCAGAAAAAAGAATTTTAAAAACATGAGGATATCGGAAGTGACCTCCATTACAACAAACATCAAGTGTACCAACAATGGCATTAATGGGATCCCAGAGGAGAAGAGAGGGAAATGGGCAGAAATAGGTGAAGGGGATTAAGAGGTACGACTTCCAGTTTTAAAATGAGTCATGGGGCTGTAAGGTACAGCATATGGAATATAGTGAATAATATTGTAATAATTTTATATGGTGACAGATGGTAACTAGACTTACTATGGTGATCATTTCACAATATATATAAATATCAAATCACTATGTTGTATCCCTGAAACTAATATTGTATATCAACTATATTTCTAAATAAATAAATATGAATACATGCAACAATACAGATAAATCCCCAAAATATTATGTTAAGTGAAAAAAGCCAGCCATGTAAAAAAACATATACTACATAATTCCATTAATATAAAATCGAAATACAGACCAAACTAATTGGTGGTAAAAGAAATCTGATAGTGGTTGTTGTAGGGGGCTTGGAAAAGGAATTGGCTGGAAAAAGACAGGAGAAAACATTTCAGGGGAATGAAATGTTTTATGCAGTGTTTCTACAGGTGTGAGCAATTGTCAAACTCGTATTGAATATCTAAGATCTCTGCATTTTTTTAAATTTATTTATTTCACAGAGAGAGACACAGCGAGAGAGGGAACACAAACAGGGGGAGTGGGAGAGGGAGAAGCAGGCTTCCCGCTGAGCAGGGAGCCCGATGTGGGACTCGATCCCAGGACCCTGGGATCATGACCTGAGCCGAAGGCAGACGCTAAATGACTGAGCCACCCAGGCGCCCCTAAGATCACTGCATTTTGTTGTATGTTTATTATATCTTTTTTTTAATGAAGCCTACATCCACGAGGCTTTTAATTATTTTTTTATTTTCTTTAAAATTTTTTAAACTTATTTTTTTTAAATATTTTATTTCACAGAGAGAGACACAGCGAGAGAGGGAACACAAGCAGGGGGAGTGGGAGAGGGAGAAGCAGGCTTCCCGCTGAACAGGGAGCCCAATGTGGGGCTCGATCCCAGGACCCTGGGATCATGACCTGAGCTGAAGCAGATGCTTAACAACTGAGCCACCCAGGCGCCCCTATTTATTATAACTTAACTAAAAAATCTAAAAGTCGGGGCGCCTGGGTGGCTCAGTTGGTTAAGCGACTGCCTTCGGCTCAGGTCATGATCCTGGAGTCCCGGGATCCAGTCCCGCATCAGGCTCCCTGCTCAGCAGGGAGTCTGCTTCTCCCTCTGACCCTCCCCCCTCTCATGTACTCTCTCTCTCTTATTCTCACTCTCTCAAAATAAATAATAAATAAATCTTTAAAAATAAATAAATAAATAATCTAAAAGTCAATCACTTTTAATATCCTAGCAAAAAACAATTGGAAAATAAAATAATTCCATTTAAAATATCACAAAAGGACCCAGAAATAAATTTAACCAAAGACTTTGACCTAAAAATTACAAAATTTGGGGAGGGGGCGCCCGGGTGGCTCAGTCAGTTAAACATCTGACTCTTGGTTTTGGCTCAGGTCCTGATGGTCATGAGATCCAGCCCCACGTCTGGCTCTGTGCTCAGTGGGGAGTCTGCTTAAGATTCTTTCCCCCTCTGCTCCCCTCCCTGCTCATGCTCACACGTGTGCTCTCTCAAACAAACAAACAAATCTTTTTTAAAAATTACAAAATTTTGTTGAGAGAGATTGAAGAAGATCTAAATAAATGGAGAGATAAGTCATGTGAATGGATTGAGAGACTTGATACTGTTAAGTCACTTCTCCCCAAACTGATCCATATGATCAAAGCAACTCCAATAGAAATCACGGAGAGCAATTTTTTTTTAGAAATTGAAAAACTGATTCTAAAATTTTTGTTTTAAAGATTTTATTTATTTGTCAGGGAGAAAGAGAGAGCACACACACACACAAGCAGGGGGAGTGGGAGAGGGAGAAGCAGGCTCCCCACTGAGCAGGGAGCCCAATGCAGGGCTCGATCCCAGGACCCCGGGATCACAATCTGAGCCAAAGGCAGATGCTCAACCTACTGAGCCACCCAGGTGTCCCCCGATTCTAAAATTTACATAGAAATGTAAAATGCCAATACAATCTTGAAAAAGAAAAAGGCTGTGGTACTTATCTAACACCCTAAAGCCATAGTAATCAAGACTGTGATTTTGATCAGGATAGACATGAAATTATACAGAATAGAGTCCAGAAATTGATTCACACTTATACAATCAACCGATTTCAATGAAAAGGAAAATATTTCAACTAGTAGTGCTGGAACAACTGGATATTTGCATGAAAAATAATGAACCTTGACACCTACCTGACACTATTCATAACAATTAATTCAAGATGGATCATAAAGCTAAATGTAAATCTGAAAACCATAAAATTTTTAGAAGAAATCATAGGGAATATTTCCAGGGCCTGAGGTTAAGCAAAGATTTCTGAGTAGGACCCAGAAAGCAGTAGCAATAAAAGAAAAATATGATAAATTAGACTTCATCAAAATTTTAAAATTTTGCTCATCAGAAAATGGATAGCCATGGGATGCCTGGCTGGCTCAGTAGGTAGAGTATGCAACTCTTGATCTCAGGGTCATGAGTTCAAGCCCCATGTTGGGGGTAGAATTTACTTAAAAAAAAAGAAAAAAGAAAAAAAAAACAGATAGCCAAGCCACAGACTGTGAGAAAATATTCACAAAATTTTATTATCAATAATAATATTAATAAAAGTATTACTGACAAAGGACTTGTATCTAGTATATGTGAAGAACTCCTGTCATTTAATAAGAAAAAAGACAAACTCAAAAAATGGGCAAAGTTGGGCGCCTGGGTAGCTCAGTCGGTTGAGCAATGGACTCTTGATTTAGGCTCACATCATGATCTTGGAGCCCTGGGATCCAGCCCCATGTTAGGCTCCACGCTCAGTGGGGAGTATGTTTGTGGATTCTTTTTTTTTTTTTAAAGATTTTATTTATTTAATTGAGAGAGAGAGAGAGAGAGAGAGAGAGAGAGAGAGAGAGAGAGAGATAACACCAGCAGGGGGAGTGGGAGAGGGAGAAGCAGGCTTCCTGCCCAGCAGGAAGCCACATGCGGGGCTCGATCCCAGGACCCTGGGATTATGACCTGAGCCGAAGGCAGATGCTTAACCAACTGAGCCACCCAGGCGCCCCTGTTTGTGGATTCTTTCTCTCTCCCTCTGCCCCTCTCTCCAATTGCATCTCTGTCTCTCTCTAAAGATAAATAAATAAATCTTTTTTTTTTAAAGATTTCATTTGTTCATTTGAGAGAGAGAGAGAATGAGCGGGGGGAGGGGCAGTGGGAGAGGGAGCAGCAGACTCCCCGCTGAGCAAGGAGCCTGAAGTGGGGCTCAATCCCAGGACTCTGGGATCACGACCTAAGCTGAAGGCAGACACCTAACCAACTGAGCCACCCAGGCACTCCCAAAAAGAAAGAAATCTTAAAAAAGAAAAAGGGTAGAGTTAAGATTTGTGTATTTCGGGTGCCTGGGTGGCTCAGTTGGTTAAGCGACTGCCTTCGGCTCAGGTCATGATCCTGGAGTCCCAGGATCGAGTCCCGCATCAGGCTCCCTGCTCAGCAGGGAGTCTGCTTCTCCCTCTGACCCTCTTCCTTCTCGTGCTATCTCTCATTCTCTCTCTCTCAAATAAATAAAATCTTTAAAAAAAAAAGATTTGTATATTTCAATTTTTACCCAAAAATGCCTGCACAAAAAAAAAAATCAAGATGACTGGGGTGCCTGGTTATCGGTAGAGCATGTGACTCTTGATCTCTGGGTCATGAATTCAAACCCCACGTTGGTTGTAGGGTTTACTTAAAAAAAAAAAATCAAGACGACTAAACCAACTGTAGTACATCCTCCCAATGGAATAGTACTCAGCAATAGAAGGGAACAAACTACTGATACATGCAACATTATGGGTGAATCTCAAAACATGATGCTGAGCAAAAGAAGCCAGACAGAAAACATTAGATAAATGGTTCCATTTATTTATCTAGTATTCTGGAAAAGGCAAAATTAGAGAGAGACTAAAAACAGTGGTTGCCAAGGTGTCGACCACAACAGGGAAGCGTGGGGGATCTTTTTGAGGTGATGGCAAGGTTCCATTCATTTGCTGTGCAGACCTAAATTCAGTCTACCATTTCCTGCAGGTGTTCAAGTATTTTCCACATGGCCAGGATTCCTGGTCACTTCTCTCTGCCCCCTCTGCTTCTGCCATCACATCTCCATCTCTAACTCTCTTGTCTCCCTCCTTCCTTATAAAGGACCCTTGCAAATGCACCATGGCCACCCACATAATATGACTAATATGACTATATAGGATATACAACTCTATCTGCTTATCAAAACTCAGAACTGTACCCATATAAAGGATGAATTGTATTGCATGTAAATTCTACCTCAACAAGCCTTTTTAATTTTTTTTAAGCCTTTTTAATTTTTTTTAAAGATTTTATTTATTTGGGGGGGGCAGAGGAAGACAATGTCATGCAGACTCCCTGCTGAGCTTGGAGCCTGACGTGGGGTTTGATCTCACAGCTCCAAGATCATGACCTAAGCAGAAATCAAGAGTCGGATGCCCAACCACTTAAGCCACCCAGGTGTCCCTCAGTAACATTAAAAAAAAAAAAACAAAAACTAAGTTAGAGGTGAGCAGGGAGTGGGTGCAAGGATGAATATACCAGGAGAGAGGCAGGGGTGCCTAGATGGCTCAGTCAGTTAAGTGTCTGACTCTTGGTTTTGGCTCAGATCTTGATGCCGGGGTTGTGGGATCAAGTCCCACATTGGGCTTTGTGCTCAGCACGGTCTGCTTTGGATTCTCTCTCTCACTCAGATAAATAGATAAAATCTTAAAAACAACAACAACAATAAGAGAGGCAGAATGCTGGTGAGTGGGGAAGCTCCGCGGTTGGTATAGGGTTGTCTGTTCTACTCTTAGGTTTATTTTATTTACATTTGAAATTTTCCATAATAAAAAGTTGTGGTTGTTCATTTTGAGGGAAAAGGAAATTGTGTGATGGAGGCAAAGATGTCGCAGAGTTGGTCAACTGTCCATCCTGCCAGGACACTTTTTGCACATGAAAGAACTGATGTCCCTGGGGTCTCAAACTGACTTCCCACTTACCCCCTACCCCCCACCCGGGCCCTTAAACAAGCTAGAGCTTTTTACTTTAACAGTTTTTGCTGGTACTCCTCAAAAATTTTTAACGCCATTTGATTCTTAGCTGCCACAATTTTTTTTTTTTTGCTCTGTTTTAAGGTCTCCTTATTTATTTATTTTTAAAGATGCCCTTTTCCTCACAATAGCCTCTTTGATATGTCAGTAAACCATGCAGGGCTTATTTTTCAAGTGGCTGTTCTTTTGGATTTGTGCCATGCATTTATCACGGGCTTCCAATAAAGCACTTTTAAAACGAAATAGGCTCCAGGCTTTCTATGGGCTGTAACTTTTTAAACAATTCCTTTCATTTCTCCCCCTTAATGCCCTCATTCTGTCCTAGTTTCCCTTTCTAAAACTGAGCAATCAAATGATGGATTCGCCCCCTCCCTTTCCCGTTAGCAGGCTGAATGTGTATTGTGGTCACTACTGACGGGAGTGGTTTACCCATGACCACTCAGTGCCCCAGTGTGGTCACTGGGCAGACCCAGATTCAGCCTCCTCTTTCCTGCAGTGGGGGTTCAAGTATTTGCCAAGCGGCCAGCACTCCCGGGCACATCAATCCTCACCTTTATATTGTTAATCGGCTCTCTATCATCCACGGGATAAAATCCAAGCTCTTCCCACCTACTAGAATGGCTCCGATAAAAAGACTGAACAGGCCAAGTACGGGTGACGAGAAGCAACTGAAAACTCGTCCACTGCTGATGGGAAATGTGAGATGCGGCGGCCGCCCCGGAAAAGTTTGGCAGGTCCTCAAAATGTTAGTCACAGAGTTACCATAGGACCCAGCGACTCCATTCCTAAGTAGATACCTAGGAGGACTGAAAATATATGTCCACACAAAAACCGGTTCATAGCAGCGTTGGTCACATAACCCAAAACTGCAAACAGCTCCAAGGCCCGCCAACAGGTGAATGGATTAAAGATGTGTGGAATACACACATAGCAATAAGGAAGAACTATTGAGGCAAGCCACAACACTGATGAATCTCAAAACAATGATGCTAAGTAAAAGAACCCAGACTACAAAAGAATGCATGCCTTATAATGCCATTTTTATAAAACTCTAGAAAATGCAAACTTCTCTGTATGACAGAAAGCAGATCGCTGTTTACCTGGAGATGAGGCTGGGGAAGAGCGAGGGATTACAAACTAACAGAAGACTTTTGGAGTGATGGATATGTTCATTATCTTGATTTCATGAGCATATCCGTATGTAAAAATTGATTAGATAGGATGTCTAAACATATGCATTTTATTATATGTCAGTTATACCCCAATAAAGCTGAAAAACAAAAGAATTGAAAATAAGACACTTCCTAGACTTGGCCAAGGAAGCCCCAACCTTCTCCAATACTCCACGGGGCACCACCTGGGCCAGCCACCGTTATTGCTTCATGCTGTTAGTCCAAACTGTAAGGTTTACTTCAGATGCTCATGGTGACACACTGGTCACAGAAGACCCACTAGCCTTCCCCAGGACAGCGTTTGCTCCCTCCTTCCTGAAAGCCACCAATACAACTAGCCATAACTGTCAGGCCACTTACCATTTAGTATATATTTCTAGGTCTGCTTTCCCTAATTCTAGAGAAACTCTGTAGTAAGGATGTGTTTCAGTTACTTTTATAATCCCAATTTAGGCTTGCAGAGATTTTCAAAAAAATTTTAAAGTGTTCTTTCCACATAAGGGCACAGCATCTCAGAGACAACTCTTGAAGAACATCATTCATGCAGTTAATAATTACAAAGGAGCTACCGCATAGGAGGCACTGAGCTAGGCCCCTAGGGCAAGGTTCAGTGTCACAGAGGAGATGAGCAAATGTTCAAGCAGTTCCAACACAGCCTGCCCAAGCCGAGAGATGCTGCAGGCACTAACAAGACACCTAACTTGATGTTGAAGTAGGAGTGACCTCTGTCAGGAAAGGCTTCTTAGAGGTGATACTTAATCTGAGAATGAAGAATGAACAAGAGCCCTGAGTCAGTTGGGGTGGGAGAGTTTCCCTGTAAATGGACCACCACATGCAAAGAGCTGAGAAAGAGAGCAAGCTAGGTTAGCTGGGTTCTGGAATTTGGAGCCTTGTGTTGGTAGGCAGATGTGAAGTTTTGATGGACCTGTCAGGCCATGCAAGGAGTTTGGCATTTGTTTAGATTCTAGAAGACTCTAGAAGGCAACATGGAGCTTTTGAAAGATTTTAAGCTGGGGAATATATATATACTTTTTTTTTTTAAGATTTTTTTTTTATTATTTATTTGACAGAGAGAGACACAGCGAGAGAGAGAACACAAGCAGGGGGAGTGGGAGAGGGAGAAGCAGGCTCCCCGCTGAGCAGGGAACCCATGTGGGGCTCGATCCCAGGACTGTGGGATCATGACCTGAGCCGAAGGCAGACGCTCAATGACTGAGCCACCCAGGCGCCCCAAGCTGGGGAATATCTTGTTCACATGTGTTTCCAAAATATAACCTTGGCAGGGCAAAGCTGGGGGCAGGGAACCTCTTAGGAAGGGATTGTG
This sequence comes from Callorhinus ursinus, assembly GCF_003265705.2. Classification (NCBI taxonomy): domain Eukaryota; kingdom Metazoa; phylum Chordata; class Mammalia; order Carnivora; family Otariidae; genus Callorhinus; species Callorhinus ursinus. The sequence goes on along the minus strand of NW_027397121.1, from coordinate 6,232,743 downwards.
GTGGTTCTGGGAAAGGTGGTTCTGGGAAAGGCAGCCGATAGGCTGCCTGAGGCACAGCAAGGAGGGAAGACTGAAGCAGGAGGATCTGTTACACTTCTGCTCCCACACGCGGCCCAGTCATCTACTTGCTAGTAGATCATCAGCTTCCTCCTATAGCATCCTAAGACCACGTCCTTGTCCTGACAGCCTAACCAAAAATGGCCCTCCCTCACCCAAGTCATTGATACTTCCTCTGAGAGCCAAGAGTCCTTCACTCATTGGAAACAAACTTGTCCCCAAGACAGTGACCAAACCAGGATCTCCCTCACCCGCGGGGCTTTGAAGCGATTGTCCTCATCAGTCTATCAACAAGACTCCTTTCTCCCATCTTTCTCCAACGTCCAAGAAGTGAAAGGATCAATCCATTCTAAGGGCTCAGCATTAAAGCAGCAGTAGGAGCCCGTGACCCCACAAAATGCTGTGGGGCTGCTACTGGCTATATTCCCAAACTTTGGAGAATAGTTTGAGCATAAGTGGGCCTTTTAGTTCTCAGCAGGCCTGGCTTCTGGAAACAAGGGTAGGGATGGGGAATCCTAGCCACTATGGGCCCATGCTGCTGTGCTGGAGGTCCGGGCCAGGAACCTGTGTAAGGAGTGTCCCAGTGGGCCCTCATGTGTTCAGGGCTAGAGGATGCATCCTTCTCAAAAACATCTTTGTCTCCCAGCACCTAACATAGGCATATGGTAGTTGCTTCTTAAAGATCTACAGTTAGGACGAGAATCACAGACTTACAGCTGCTTTTTGTCACTACCTGTAGCGGGACTATGTTTCAGGAAAAGGGGGTTTGTGTATCAGAAAGTCTGCATTATTAGGGAAATATATCTTTAGCTGTCAGCTTCCAAAATCCCTTACAAATCCTTTGGAACCTTTGATGGTGGTAGGAGTGGTAGTGGGGCTTAGCTGGTTAGCTTCCAGGCTGAGGAGCAAGATGTGAAGCTGTGATGTAAACTGACCCTGGAAGACGGGCAAAATCGCCCCAAAGCTTTCACCCATAGAAGGCTGTGCTCATGCAGGCCTCTCCCTGCCCCTTATAACTGGCCACCCAGGTGACTTTCCTAGGCATTTGTTATAGTCAACATCCGTTTTTACCCAAAAAAACCTATGTTTGGACATGAGTTTCCTAACCTGACACCATCTTATTTTCTGATTTTCCAATAAAGCATGGAAAGCATCAAGGTGCCCCGAATGCTCTCACCCTTCCCCTGCTCCACAAAACCCTCTGGGTCATTTCAGCTATCATTCATCCCTCCTGCCCTGCACTTAGAATTCACTCTAGACATCATCATTTACTACCTACATAGTATCTGGCATATGGAGTTTTAGAAATTAAGCTCTGCACCCAACATAGGGCTTGAACTCACGACCCCAAGATCAAGAGTCACATGCTGAGCCAGTCAGGGGCCCCTGGCATAATGTTTAGCTTTGGTTTTGTTTTCTTAAGTAGACTGTGAAGTCTTTTAAGGTAAATCTTGAGGCTTGGTTCCCATAGCACTTATTAGCACTGATCCCTCACCAGCTAATCAATGATTATTGATTGGCAGTGGTATTCAATCTACCAAGGTAGGGGGAGGAGGCTGGCCAGCAGAAGAGCCGCCTCCATTGGCTTTTTATCCACAAGCTATGACTCTACCTTGTATATTCCTTGGGTTTTCCCCAGAGTCCTTGGGTGATCTTGGAGAATACATCCTGGAACTAATTTTAAGTCATGAGGGAAGGGGTTGGCAAGGACCCCTAGCCAAAAAAGTGACATTTAAGGGCCAGAAAATCAGCAAGGCTACAGAGGAAACCCATCTGCTTGCTCACTGGCTTTGGTGAGAAACAGAAAGGCCGGGAGCTACTAACGTTTCACAGTGGAATCCAGGTTAAACAATCACAAGACGTGTGAACACGGGCAAACCACTTGACATCACTTGAGCCAGCAGAAAAATTGGATAAAAAGCAATCTTTGGCAAGGCAGCCAAGGCCGCACTGACACAGCTTCCCCAAACACCACCTCTTTCTGCCAAAGCAAGCTTCTACTTATTGGTGGCTCAGAATACAAAGCTCATCTCTCAAAACTAAATGTAAGTGCTCATTTGGAGTTACCGTCGGCTGCCACCTTGTGGTCTAAACTACAACTGCCTATCGAGGCTGAAATAGGTGGCTTCGAGCACAAAACCACCTGTTTCCAACTTAACGCTATGAAGCTCACTTGGCTAACTGTCCATCTCTGCACAATGCTTGGCCTGTAGTATCCCATAAATAGGACTCTCAAGTCCCCCCACTCCCTTAAGATCCACCATTAGTTACCAGTCTTGCTGACCAAAAAAACTTACTTTGGTGGATATGTCCTGAGTTGTTAGCTGGCCCAGAGCCACTGCCTCAAAAGCTTTGACCCCATCCTATTTCCTGCGACCATCACGTCATGGTTTGATCTGCAAGCCAAAGCCGGTATCTGACCCAGTAAGACTGTCTGCAGGATTATGCCCCTGAACTTATCACTGGCTGCACATTCATGGCCCCAAAAAAGCCCCCTGGTACCTTTACCAAGATGACACTTGGACCCACTGGGGAATGTTAATGCTTTTATCCATTTACTCCCGTCACATGTAGGGAAGGCCACCACTTATAAAGGCTCCAGGAAAACTCCAATGTTTCCTCCTTTTAAAGGAGCCCTGGGCTGGGGTGCTTGGGTGGTTCAGATGGTTAAGCATCTGCCTTTGGCTCAGGTCATGATCTTCGGATCAAGCCCCACATCTGGCTCCCAGCTCAGCGGGGAGTCTGCTTCTCCCTCTCCCCCTACTTGTGCGCTCGCTCTCAAATGAATAAAATCTTTAAGAAAAAATAAAAAGGAGCCCTTGGATGCCAAGAGCTCCAACCAACCAGCTATTATGTAAAAACGAAAGACTCCCATGGCTTCCTATGGCTGGCAGTCCTTTTCAGAGGTATTTGTGCAATCTTGATTCTGTTTTCTCCTAAGCCTTGAAGGTTGGGACTACTTAATTCCAGGGTCAACAAAGCAGCAACCTTCCCGTGCCACAGAGCTGCATCAGCATGGCCCACCTAGTGAACACCCCGCTCTCCAACTACCCCGCAGAACAGAAACCACACTGGACGGGACTCTGCGGGGCAGCATGTGCTGAACACAGGGCCTGCGCCAGAGCCAAGTACTGCGACCCTAACAGCCACATGTGAGACCACCCTGCGTGAGAACAACTCCTTCACAAAATCCAGTCTTGCCCTGTTTACATTCTGATCCTTCTATCATTCCTGTTCAGGCCACATAATGCAAACCAAACAGGACACACAAGATTAATTTTTTTCTGGCTACAAATTTATTCAACACAAAACATCTCCAACTTTACTGAGGTGGCTGACCACGTCCGCGACCAAATCCGCCTCTCTGCAAGAGAAAACAGACATCATCAGCATTAGCAGCACGCAGGGCAGCGGGCCTCATTACAACAGGACACGGCCCCCAACGTAAGGCTCAAGAGCTCAGGCCATAAATCCCAGCCCTGCCTCTTACTACGAGGACACGTTCACCTCCCAGGCTGGTTTCCACATCGGAAAAATGGGAATATGGATACCCACTCAAGAGTGTGTTTACGCACACACACGGGCGCACGTGCGCACTCCCAGCACAGGCCAAGACCTTGTGCCTGCCACACACACCTCCTTTCCAGAAACGAGGCCGCAGACAACACCTGTCTGCTGTGAAGACCTGCCACAGGACAGTTGTTGCTGCCAACAGTGCTAGGCCTGCCCCCGTGCCAGGCACTTTACCTAGATTCATCTCACAAGTACCTGACATAGCTACTATCGTAACGTCTACTTTAAGGATGAGGAAACGGAGGCACAGAGGGTATGTGCCCAATATCACACCATCTGAAGAAGATGAAGGACCAGACTCCAGCCATCTTGGTTCTAGAGCTTAATCTCTAGTTTGTAGTTCTTAACCCTAAGTCTTAGTTCATGAAATTAAGGGAGTCACAATTATGATGCTCATTAATGAAGAAACCACCACTATGCACATGTAGTATTGATTTGGGGGACTCATTTCAGTAATTTACATAATTATAAAAGTTTGCATGCTGTATCTTAACGTAAAAACTCTTGGAATTCATTTTTTTGCGGGGGGGACTACTGCCAACAAGGGGTGGGACCCACCACACTGTATGGTATCCCTAAAGTTTGCAGACCCCCAGGGCCATGGCCAGAACAATGACTGTCTATAGAGAGCCAACAGGGATACTCACAAACTGGAACTCAGTTGCTGACCCAGCCCCAGCCTCAGCTTTCTTGTCGGCACCAGCTGGAAGGAGAAACACCAATGGAGTCATCATATGTTATGATCTATTACACACCAAAGGAAGACAAGTCTCCAGCCCAATTCTGCAGGAAAAGCCCTGTCACCAAACGTACCCCATGAAGTACAAGTAAATTACACCCAGTGGTGGGAAACCCCCTGTGAACACTTCTGCCTCCTCCCTCTCCTGGGTCAGCTTTCCTTAAGTCATCCTTCCAAACTCACAGCCCAAACTATCACCTCTCCTCCAGGAAGGCTGCCCAGACCACAAGGCCTGGATTATGTGCCCCTCTATGGCCCAAGAAGACCCTCATTCCCATTGAGCGACTTACATGCTTCAGATCAGCATCTAGCTTACAGAGGAAGAGATAAAGGACACAAAGGCCCACAGGAGCAAAAAGCAACCTTGTCATGATCACGGTAAACAAGTAAGATGAAAGGTCCAGTGCTGCCCTGACCTGTATGGCAGCCACTAGTCCAAACTGAGGAGTGTGCAAAATACATGTAAAATGTCAAGATTTCTGAGAATGCAAAACATCTCATTAATGTGTATAAAAATTACATGCTAGGGCGCCTGGGTGGCTCAGTCCTTAAGCATCTGCCTTCGGCTCAGGTCATGATCCCAGGGTCCTGGGATCGAGTCCCACATCGGGCTCCCTGCTCAGCGGGAAGCCTGCTTCTCCCTCTCCCACTCCCCCTGCTTGTGTTCCTGTTCTCGCTGTCTCTGTCAAATAAATAAATAAAATCTTAAAAAAAAAATTACATGTTAAAATAACATTTTAAAAAATATACTGGATTTGGGGTGCCTGGCTGGCTCAGTTGGTAGTTTGCAACTCTTGATCTTGGGGTTGTAGGCCTGAGCCCCATGTTGGGTGTAGATCACTTAAAAATAAAATCTTAAAAAATAATAATATAATAAACTCTACTGGATTTAAAAAATTACTGCTGTAAACTACTTCCACTTGCTTTAGGTGTGGCCAATAAGAAATGTTATGGTTCACGGGGCAGGGGGGTGGTGACAGCACCATCAGGGAGCGTAGTCTCGGTAAATCTTGTTCAATGGGGTCTCCCTTTGGCCCATTTCAGGCCACACCCACTATTAGGGTCTTGTCCCCTCACTCCCCTGCGCCCCCAACAGGCAAGCTACCCATGTCTCCAACCTTTGTTCAGGCTGCTTTCACCTGAAATGCTCATCCCCCCTCAACTCGGGGACCCCTCGGGCCCAGGCCCAACCTCACATCCTCTGGAGAATGACTCCCTGACGATTCCCCATGTGCTGTGACTTCTAATAAAAGCAAACCATTAACTTTCTCTGAACCGAGAGGCTGGTTATTGGAAAAATTCTTTCTTACAATCCAGTAACATACTCAGGTCAAGTGCTCATTTCTATTTCACGGTTCAAGAATCAGGAACCATGACAAGACGACAGGCTCGAGTGGAAGAAGTTGATGAAAATTCCCCTTAATACTTTGCCTTCCTATCACAATTAATTGCTTCTCAACAAAGACATGGACTCTCTAAAAAAATCCCAAGCCCTGGGACACCTGGGTGGCTCAGTCGGTTAAGCATCTGCCTTCGGCTCAGGTCATGATCCCAGGGGCCTGGGATGGAGCCCCACATCAGGCTCCTTGCTCAGCTGGGAGCCTGCTTCTCCCTCTGCCTGCCGCTCCCCCTGCTTGTGCTCTCTGACAAATAAGTAAAATCTTAAAAACAACAACAACAAAAAACCCAAGCCCTACCATGGCCCACAGAGCTATGAGACCTCCATCTTCTGACTCTCCTGCTGTCTTCTGGTTCAGAGAGCCACTGGCTGACCCCTTCCTTCAAGTGTTTGCTTAAATTGCACTTAGGCAGCTTTCCCTGAAAACCCCACCGAAAATTGCACTGTGCATCCCCCTGCTTGAATTTTTCCCTGTAGCACCCCAGGCCACGGACATATTGTATACTCAGTTTTGCTTACCAGTTTCCTACTACTAAAACGCAAGTTCAATGAGAAAGCTCGTCTGTTATACATATTACTGTCTCTCTACCTCCTAAAGCAGTGCCTGGCAAGTCAGATACTCAATATATATTGACTGAACGAACAAACATCTGTTATTCCAAGTCAATGCAAACACCTGCTGTTTAAAAACAAGATCCTGAACTATTTTTTAAGAAAACAACAAAGATAATTTAAGTGGGCGCCCTCGAGGAGCTTGCAACACAGGAACAAAACCACAAAAACTAAGAAGGGCATGTTGCTTTCTTAGAAATTTTCAATTTTGCCCTGGTTCAAGGTCTTCTGTGTCCCCAGTGAAGAGGGCTTTTCTCCTAATCCCATCCATCAAATCCATGTACAAGGCAAGAAACATAAAGGACTCCAGCTAAAGATGACCTGAAGACTGAGACCAAGAATCTTTCCTGTCACTTTGGCACTTTCAAGGGCTAAGCCCCAGAGATTCTCCCCCAACGCCCCTAACAGAGATGACACATTACTCACGGGGCACAGCGCTTCGTCTGTAGGTGTCTCTGTCAGCTTCCCCTCGTGTGAGTCTTGCAGGTCGCTCTCCCTCCAGACCTATACAAATTAAACCACACTGTGAATGTAGGGCAATGTGGGAACTCTGTTCCCTTCGGGCCAAGAAAAGTGGGAATTGCTCTCCTATTCTCACTGGTAGCAACTTAGTTATGATGGCATAAAGGGGACAGAACTCTTGGACCCAGAGCTGTCAGCTAGAAATTTTGTCATCACTGACACTGGCTTCTTAAAAGTCTAGGAGAACACTCAATTAAAATGCTACCCATCTGCAAAAAGATTGCTTTTTTCTATTGTATTTCTCAACACAGATATTTTCCAATTACTCGGCAAATTAAGCAATCCAACCGTTTCTACAAACACCTGAATAGCCAAAATTTTGAACTTGACCCATCTCTGAAATGGAAAATCTCCTGTGCAAACAGGAAAGGAGGCACCATAAGCTGAAAGCCCCACCTCCAGCAGTCAGTGTATAAATACAGAGGCCAACAAGAGTCCTTTAGTTGCCCTGGGCTTCTCCACACACCTCACTAGGCTGTGGGATATATATATATGAAAGCAGACTAAAAAGCTTTTAAAACATTCTCATAAACACTGGAAGTTTAATCTGGTATTCTACCTAGTTACCATGGAATTTTACTTTGAGTCTACATGATTAAATATAGACTGTACTTGACTTTGAACACAGGTTTGAACTCCATGGGTTCACGATTCCTTTTTCAATTAACTACTGTATAGTAGTAGAGCAAATATATTTACTTAAGATTTTCTTAATATTTTCTTCTTTATTGTAAAAATATCAATCGACCATTTGTTATCAGTAAGACTTCTGGTCAACAGGCTGTTAATAGTTTTCAAAAAATCCAAGTTACACATGGATTTTGGACTATGGGGGTAGGGATAGGGTTGGGGATGGGGACAATGAAGACACAGGCACCCCGACCCCTAAGCTGTTCCAGGGGCCAACTATATATTTTTTAAGTATGAGAAGTTAGATTGAACCTGTAGGGAATGGCTAAAATAAATGCTAGGTCACGTCTATGCCAACCAAATCAGAATCTGTGAGGGTGCAGACAATGGAATCCCCCCTCCCCCCGCCAACGAGGGATTCCAAGATGCAGTGGAGAATCTCTGCTCTACAGATACATAATCCCACCCAACAAGCCTCTCTCCAGGAGAACCCGGACAGTCTAGTGATTGTCTGTTTTTAGGAATCTCTGCACCTCATCACCAAAGTCCACAAACTGCTCTTCCTACAAAGTTCCTGTGACAAGTTCTTTCAGAACCAAAGGAAAGAGAACCATAACCTTGACAAACTGCAACTGTGAGCCAGCCATGATCTTGAGCCAGAATGTAATTCACCATCCCCGCCCCCCGCACAAGCACATCCTTTCTCCCCTATTTAATTCACCATCCCCGCCCCCCGCACAAGCACATCCTTTCTCCCCTATTTGACTTTTGATTATTTTTGCTCCCATTGCCAAGAAACTCTAGAGTTAAACTCTCCATTTCTCTCACATGTGGTAAACAGCTTTGCTCTGTCCCGTAAAAGTTACTCAATGCTCAACCACATGTGCCTGGACGAAGATTATATTGTGTGTTTAATGGCATCTCCCAGGATGGCCCAAAGACCTGACCTGATTGTGGTTTCCATGACAACTCCTATGCGAGGGGACAAAGGTCCCAGGACTTGGCCCAGGTCCTGCATGCCAGAGCCCCCTCTAAAGCGGACACCAATGGTGTATTGTGAGACCTCTTCTGATCCTCCCTCCCCCCACTTTCACGGATACCCTTCCCCAAAGAAAGAGCAGATTCAGTGCAGGACTTCATCTGGGCAACATACCTTTGGGCCGTGGTCGGCCAGTCTCAGGGCGGCTGCGGCGCAGAGTAGCAGGCACAATCTCGGGGGGCAGGTGGAGGTAATCACGGAGATACTGGATGCCCTCGTTGGTAAGGTACCAGTAGAAATGTCTCCAGGCAAACTGTTCCTTTACGTACCCTCGTGATTTGAGAGACTGGAAGACAGAACACGATTGTCAAGACGTAACCAGAGGCTCAAATCTAGAAACTCCGTGCAAAAGGCAGCTAAATTGCATAGACAAGTTTTCACGGTGTATCTACCTCAGCGCCCTTCAAGGCAGCAAGCAGCTCTGGCTGTCCTGACCTCTCCTTGGAATCTGCCTCGGACATTTAGTGGAAAATCCCTCCATCTGCACCCCACTCGAGCAGCCCCCAGCTACCTGCATGGCCTTCATGACGTGAAGGTTGGGCACATTCTTGTCTGCCAGCTCAGGATGTTTGGGCATGTGGACATCCTTCTTGGCCACCATCACTCCCTCCTTGAAAAGGAGTTCATAAATGGCAATTCGGTTCTTCTTGGGCATCAACATCTGGAAGGAAGCGTATCATCAAGAGCATTTCTGAGCAATGGAGCCAGGGTCCAGCAACCAAGTTCAGGACCCCAGAACGACCCCCACGGAATCACTGTCCAATGGGCTGAAACCTCAAACCACATCGTAGAAAACATGCAGGGAGAACTTCAAACCCTGCAAAACTGAAAGCCGCCAGTTACCTTCCTTCATCCCGCAAAGGCGCTTGAGAAGAAAGTTGCCATGATGTTTAACCAAAACAGGAGCAGGGTTACTGTTCGCTCCAGACTTCGTTCTCACACCCACAGAAGTATACCGTGGGGGCGGGGGCCGCAAACCCTGTATTCCCGGAGCACGGGGGGACATATCAGCAACGGTACCCTGCGCGGAATGGCGCGACATACTTTGAGGGACACAGGGAGGGCCTGGGGGAGAGACCTCCATTCTTGACAGGCCGCTGACCCCAAACCAAAGGGCCAAGGCCTTCGCACCCTCATCTCCTGCCACTCTTCCCCCAAACTAGAGCTCCAGGGCCAGGCAAGGAGACGGCCTGGGGTGAGGGATTCCGTATTAAACAAAAGCGAGCAAGCGGGGCGCAGTCTCCCTAACCTTGCCGAAAGAGTCGCCGCGACACAAGGGCTTCAATCCTCCCCTCCTCGGCCTCTGCCAACGGGCCGCCAATCTTCTACCAGCGCCCCACTACTTCCCGAAGTGCGCCCCCGGCCCCTCACTACTCAGAGATGGGCGTGCGGGGAGCGGGAGAGTGGTTCCCCCGCCCCGACCCCGGGGAGGAGCGGCGACTACGACAGCTGGAGAGCCAGGATGGACGCCGATGCCACCCGGACCGAGGAGAAACTCACCTCGGCAGCTTCTACGTCCGGGGCCGGAGCTGGAAAGGAAGGGGCATGCGCGGCGCGCCGCGGCGTCTCTTCCGGGCTGGCGTGCTCCGCCCCCCCCTCGAGGACCCGCGGACTGCCTGGGGTGGCCTCGGCGCTGCCTGAGAGGGGGCCGCGGCGGACCTTGACCTCTCTGGCTAGACACGCACGTGAGAGCCGCCGCTGGAACCTGTGAGCCTGCGTGCTTGGTGGGAAAATGGTTACTCTTATGCTTGGACAGGCACTTTTGATACACGCTACTTCTTTATTTCCCAGCGATAACTTATAAGTATGGAAGTAGTAGCTGTTCTTTAGGCGGGGAGAGAACATACAGACAGAACAATAACAATAATAAAAGAATAAAACAGAATCCTGTACGCTAAAGATAATGGCCATTAACATTTTGGTGTCTGTTCTTCCAAACTCAAACGCACCCAAGCAAATATATGTCTGTATTGGACAAGAATGGGATGTTTTGCGTGTACGTTATGTAAGATGTGGTTGGTGACCTGTGTTTTTCCACTTACCAATACATCGTGAATCTCTTTTCATGTTAATTAATACCTACAATTATAGTAACGGTAGTCCACTGGTGGATAGTTTAATCAACACTCTGGATATATATTTTTAAAACCCTTTACTATTATAAGGAACAATACCACACACATATTTGCACAATTGTCCAGTATTTTACTTAGGATACGTTCCTGAAGTTGTAATTACTGAGTAACAAAGCACATATTTTTACATATTTGACACAGTCTACATTGACTTCCAGAAGGCGTTATCATTTTCATTCTAGTCATCAGTACTAACAAGGCTCACTTCCCCCATTAACCCTGCTGGGATTGGATAACTTTTTTTTTAAGATTTTATTTATTTATTTGTCAGAGAGAGAGAGAGAGAGAGCACAAGCGGGGGGAGCGGCAGGCAGAGAGAGAAGCAGGCTCCCTGCTGAGCAAGGAGCCTGATGTGGGGCTCCATCCCAGGACCCTGAGATCATGACAGAGCAGAAGGCAGACACTTAACTGACTGAGCCACCCAGGCTTCCCTGGATAATATTCTTACTCATTTTTTGTCAGTCTGATAGATAAGAAATATTAATTTCATTGCTCTTTTTTTTTTTAGATTTTATTTATTTATTTGACAGAGAGAGAGGGATCACAGGAGGGAGAGAGAGAGCGGGAGAAGCAGGCTTCTTGTGGAGCAGGGAGCCCGATGCAGGGTTCGATCCCAGGACCCTGGGATCATGACCCCAGCCAAAGGCAGACGCCCAACGACTGAGCTGCTCAGGCACCCTTCATTGCTCTTTTAATTCACTTTCCTTGATTACTTCTGTGGCTCAGCATTTGTATTCCTTCTTTTATAAATTGTTCGTTTCCGTGATCAGTTTTCCTACTGAAACTTTTTTCCTATTGATTTGAAATCACTCTTTACATATGAAAGCTATTAATCCTTTGTCACATACTTTTTTTTAAAGATTTTTTTATTTATTTGAGAGAGTGTGTGAGAGAGAGAGAGAGCACAAGCAGGGTGAGGGGCAGAGGGAGAAGCAGACTCCCCATTGAGCAGGAAGCCCAACGCAGGGCTCGATCCCTGGACCCTGAGATCACGACCTGAGCTGAAGGCAGATGCTTAACCAACTGGAACCCAGGCACCCCAGTCGCATACTTTTTCAAGAATTTCCCCCATTTTTTCATTTGTCTTGATTTTCATGGTATTTGGAAGTAGAAGTTTCACATTTCTTTATATCCAAATCTTTATGGTTTCAGACTTTGATACAATGCTTAAAAAGTCACTCAACATCTCAAGATTATAGAAATATTCACCTAGTTTTTTCAAGTATTTTTTTGTGGTCTTATTTAAAAATAAATATTTGTCAGTTTTGCAAGATGGGAAGAGTTCTGGACCTTGCTCGCACAACAATGTGAATTAATACTACTGAACTGTATACTTAGAAATAGCTAAGAGACAACTGGTGGCTCAGACAGTTGGGTATCCAACTCTTGATTTCAGCTCCCTGCACACTTCTCGGGGTCCTGGGATCGAACCCTGAGTTGGGCTTTGCGCTCATCCTGGAGTCTGCCTAAGAATTCTCTCTCCTTCTCCCTCTGCCCGTCCCCCTGCTCACACACTTTCTCTCTTTCAAATAAATAAATCAGTCTTTTTTTTTTTAAAGATTTTATTTATTTATTTGACAGAGAGAGACACAGCGAGAGAGGGAACACAAGCAGGGGGAGTGGGAGAGGGAGAAGCAGGCTTCCCGCCGAGCAGGGAGCCCGATGTGGGACTCGATTCCAGGACCCTGGGATCATGACCTGAGCCGAAGGCAGACGCTTAACAACTGAGCCACCTGGGTGCCCAATAAATAAATCTTTTAAAAAATGGTTAAGATAGTAAATTTTATGTTATGTATATTTTACCACAATTAAAAAAATGAGTATTCATAAAACATGTTTACAGAAAATTTTTAAAAAGATTGTATTTATTTATTTGACAGAGAGACGCAGCGAGAGAGGGAACACAAGCAGGGGGAGTGGGAGAGGGAGAAGCAGGCTTCCCGCTGAGCAGGGAGTCCGATGCAGGGCTCCATCCCAGGATCCTGAGATCATGACCTGAGTCGAAGGCAGACACTTAACGACTGAGCCACTCAGGCGCCCCCTACAGAAATTTTTTAAAAATAATCTTGAACATATAGACAATGATCAACATAATCTAAGGACTGGTCAAGATTTGAAAAAAACAAAACTTCCAGATGTGAAAACTAAAATGATTGAAATTTAAAACTTAACTAAAAATGAATAAACAATAGATTTGAGACACTTGAAGAATAAACAATACTTATCACACATTTAAGCAAAATGGAAGATAGAAGTGAAAAAAAATATTCACAATGCAGCCCAGAGATTAAAAGAGATGGAGGGCGCCTGGGTGGCTCAGTTGGTTAAGCGACTGCCTTTGGCTCAGGTCATGATCCTGGAGTCCCGGGATCGGGTGCCGCATCGGGCTCCCTGCTCGGCGGGGAGTCTGCTTCTCCCTCTGACCCTCTCCCCTCTCATGCTCTCTCTCTATCTCATTCTCTCTCTCAAATAAATAAATAAAATCTTTAAAAAAAATAAATAAAAAAAAAGAGATGGAATATTTGAAAGAAAGGATAAGAGATATGATGGATAGAGAGAGAAAGCCTCCTATATGTCTAAGTGAAGTCTCATAGGGAAATAATAGAGAATGTAAGAAAGAGACCCTTAGAATATTTTCCAGAATTACTGGGAAACAACACACTTCAGATTCACTGAGCTCATCAAATCCCAAGTTGGAGTACATAAAAACATATCCATCCCCACAAACAAAAAAACTCCAAATAACATTAAATATATATATTTATATATATCCATGCCTAAACATATCATAATGAAACTGCAGCACATCAAAAACAAAGAGAGAAAAACAATAACAAAACAGAGAAGATCTGAAAAGCAGGAAAAGACAGGACTGCTTTCTTCCTAGCAGCAACAATGGAATGCCCTCGATTGATATAGTCTCCCAAGTCTCTACGCTTATAATAGCTAGAGTGATCCCTCTACAACATCAGACCATGTCATTCCCTTGCTTAAAACCTTCAAAGCCTCCCTTGTTCACCTGCAAAAATATTCAATCTTTTTTGTGACTAAATTCTGTTCAGATCTTTAGCCTCCTGGAATGTTTTCTAATGTAAAAATTTTCCCTCCAAAAGGTTAGCTGCTATCTCAACATCATTTCCTCAATAAGTTAAGCTTCTATTTCTCTGAAATACCACTAAACTGTTATGAGAGATAATTCAAAAAGATTTTATTTATTTATTTACCAGAGAGAGACACAGCAAGAGAGGGAACACAAGCAGGGGGAGCGGGAGAGGGAGAAGCAGGCTTCCCGCTGAGCAAGGAGCCCAATGAGGGATTCAATCTCCTCTGACAAGCATCAAATACCTCTGTTATGTGCTGGGAGCTATGAAGAAAATGATCAGGGTGACAGAGAGTAATGGGGAGTGAGGAGGTTGAAACCTATGGAGTTGAGCGTGGGTTGAGAACAGGCTGGGGACAGGCTCCTATGAAAGGCTCTGTCACAGAGGAGCGCTTGAATTGAAAGGCAGCCAGCATGGCTAGGACCTGGTGAGCAAGGAAGGCACCCCAGGACAGGCACAAGTGGCCTCAGGAAGAAGTTAGGAATTTATTCAAAGTTTAATGAAAAGCCACAGGTTTCAAGAAATAGTGACAGGGGGTGCCTGGAGGGCTCAGTCGTTAGAGCATGTGACTCTTGATCACAAGGTTCTAAGTTCCAGCTCTACATTGGGTGTAGAGATTCCTTAAAAATAAAATCTTAAAAAAAAAAAAAGTAGTGACAGGATCAGATGTATGTTTTAAGATTAACTTTATAAAGATCAATACCGTTTTTACCACTCCCATGCTATACTGTGCATAAGGTGTAAGTATGACACCTGCCAATCATTAAAGACGCAGAAACCCCAAAGAACCAAAAACCCAGGGATGCCTGGGTGGCTCAGTCTGTTAAGCGCCTGCCTTAGGCTCAGGCCATGATCTCAGCGTCCTGAGATCAAGCCCCCAATCAGGCTTCCTGCTCAGAGAGTCTGCTTCTCCCTCTCCCTGTGCCATTCCCCCTGCTTGTGCGCTCTCTCTCAATCTTTCTGTCAAAAGATTTTATTTTTATTTATTTGACAGAGAGACACAGCGAGAGAGGGAACACAAGCAGGGGGAGAGGGAGAGGGAGAAGCAGGCTTCCCATGGAGCAAAGAGCCCGATGCGGGGCTCCATCCCAGGACCCTGGGATCATGATCTGAACCGAAGGCACACGCTTAACGACTGAGCCACCCAGGCGCCCCAAATAAATAAAATCTTAAAAAAAAAAAAAAGGAACCAAAAAAAACCTCCCAAAGCTGAGGTTTAGAGAAATAGATGTTTCTTTCTAGGTCACAGAGGTAAGAAGTGATGGAACTGGAGTCTGACTGCTACCTTAGGCTGCCCCTCTGCAATGGTTTTTTTTGCTCGGCCAAGGGCAGGGGCAGGCAGGGAGCCAGAGCCCAGAACTCGGTGCAGCTACAGCAGGGATGTGGCTCTCCTGGGATTTGGTCTCATCCCTGTTCCCCGTTAGAATCCCTTGGGAGGTTTTTAAAAAATCCCTTCACCTAGGCCACACCTCAGACCAATTTAGTCAGCTGCTTTGGGGGTGGAGCCCAGGCATATTTTATTTTTCCATTTTTCTTGATGTGTAATATATGTAAAGTCCACAACTCTTAAGCTTCCAACTTAATATATTTTTATGTATGTGTGTATGTAAATCCGTGTTAACTACCATCTGGATCAAGAGGATCAAGAGATGGAGTATAACCAAACCCCAGAAGTCTCCAGTCCATGCCCCACACCCACTCCCAGGTACACACTATCCTGACTGATGGGGCCACAGATGTATCTATCTGTGTCTGGCTACCCACCCCCGCCCATCATTAATCAGGTCTGTGAGAATCCACTTCACTGGGGTCAGCAGTTTGTTGCTTTTTGTTGCCGAGTGACGTTCCATTCTATAGATATATCAGAATTTATCTATTTACCAGTTGATAGACATCTAACTTGTTTCCAGTGTTTGGACACAATAAATAAAACTGCTGAGAACGTTCTTATACACGTCTTCTGGGGGACATGGGTGTCGGGCAGCAGCAATTTCTAAAGCAGCCAACCTTGAGAACCACCAGCTTTGAGGAATCTATAAACTCCTGAGTGCTCTTGCAAAAGATGGATGTCAGGGTCTGGGTCCCTGGGGCCCCTGCCAGCTCCAGATCCGAAATGAGTAAACCATGGCTTGTAAAGATTTCTAGTTGCAGTTCCTTCCGTTTTGAGGTTCCGGAGCCTTTAGCAGGAATATGTGAGGCGCCAAGAATGGAAGGAGACCTGGGGAGCAGTGCCCCCTATGGCCAGCATGGTGGCCTCTATATGTGAGTCCCCGCGGACAGGATGGCCACGCCCTTTCATGGCCCAGGTAAGATGAGGCACTGGCTGTAACAGCAGTGAATCACACATCCCCAGCAGACACCTTGGGCCTCACCAGTTCCGCACATCTCTCTTCACCACATCTAGAATAGCTTTCTAATCCTGTAGCCTGTTACTTCCTCCCACTCTGAAGAAACCTCCTCAAAAGAGCCATCTGTGCTGCGAATTTTCATTTATAGCTCGCACAGCCTATGTGAGTTTGTGATATGTAGGTAGATGGCTGCTGATACATTCCTGGACACACACGCGCACACGCCCCCCCCACGCATGCATGCATGCACACACACGCATGCGTACATGCATGCATGCTCCAGTCACCCACATCTGGCGCCATGGGGCTGGCGATGGGATTTCTCCTCTAACTGGAGCCTGACCATCCCCTCCACATGGGCAAACTGTATTATGGACAACCTCTCCTGTAGTGACTGTCACCTCTTTGCCTGTCATCGTTTGGGGCAGCTCCTGTGCCCTCACCTGCCTGGAGCGGCCCTGATTATTTCCCCGAATTATTTGATAATGATCAGTGTTGAGGCAAAAACGGTAGACAGTTCAAGGAATACTACATTTTTACAGCCTGTCAGATCTGTTGCGTTGCAGCCCTGCTCTTGCTGCTGCTGCAGAGATGATCCACGTTGCTGTCAAGGTCTGGTTCATCCCCGGTCAACTATAAATCTCTGAGCATTTCTCATACTCCCTTGTTTTCTTTTTAACTGCCTAATTACATTTTTGAATGCCTGTTTACAGCTGGAAAAACTGACGCTTGGGAAATTTTGTAATGTCAGCTCCGTGAGGGCAGGGATTTCTGCTAGCAGTGCGCGCAGCCGGTGAGCTGGTATCCCAGCAGCCCGGGATAGTGACTGGCACACAGGAGGGGCTCAGTAAAGATTTCTTAATACATGAAGCTTGTGGTGCGTATTGGTTTTGAAACTCCCAGCTCGGGGCGCCTGGCTGGCTCAGTCAGTTAAGCGTCTGCCTTCGGCTCAGGTCATGATCCCAGAGTCCTGGGATCAGCCCAGGTGGGGCTCCCTGCTCAGCAGGAAGCCTGCTTCTCCCTCTGCCTCTGCCCCTCCCCCTGCTTATGCTCTGTCTCTGTCTCTCTCTCTCTCTAATAAAGAAATGAAATCTTAAAAAAAAAAGAAAATAAAGGTATAGCTTCATGAATTTTTATAAGGCAAATACCCCTGTAACCACCATCTGCGTCAAGAACTAGAACTTTGCTGTGTCCCCCGAGCCCCCTTCCCCCATCCCAGGTACAACCCCTGGCTCCCTCCCACATTGCCCAGCAGCCTAGCCCATAGTATTCACTGCCATGGAGCGTTATCACCTACGTGTGCATCTCTAGACACTGGAGTTCAGTCTCGCCCAGTTTAAAAATTAACTTTATGGAGGTATAATTTATATCCAAGAACGTTCACCAATTTTAAGTGTGCAGCTTGATGAGTCTTGACAAATATATGTCGTCATGTAATAAGAACCAGTCATGATATAAGAACATTTGCATCATCCAAAAAATTCCCTTGTGCCCCTTTGTACCTCACAGGGTCCAGGCAACTACTTCTCTGCTTTGTCACTACAGATTAAATTTCCCTTTTCTAAAATTTTGTATAAATGAAATCATATGGTATATTCTTTTTTTGTGAATAGCCTCTTTCACTCCGCATAATGGTTTTAAAATTTATTCACGTTGTGGCCTGTTGCAGTATTTCCTTCCTCCTGTTGCTGTGTAGTATTCCACTGAACAAATATATTGGATGTGTTTATGCATTCGGCTTTTGATGGACATCTGGGTTATTAGCAGTGTTTGGCTATTATGAATAAAGCTGCTGTGAGTATTAGTATACAGGTTTTTGTATGGACATATGCCTCCATTCTCTTGGGTAAATACCCAGGAGTGGGAATGCTAGGTTGCATAAGAGGTGTGTGTTAAAATTTATATGAGGAGTGCCTGGGTGGCTCAGTCATTAAGCGTCTGCCTTTGGCTCAGGTCATGATCCCAGGACCCTAAGATAAAGCCCCGCATTGGTCTCCCTGCTCAGTGGGGAGCCTGCTTCTCCCTCTGCCGCTCTCCCTGCTTGTGTTCTCTCTTTCTGTCAAATAAATAAATAAAATCTTAAAAAAAAAAAATCTTTTGCCCCTGTGGTGCCTGGGTGGCTCAGTCAGTTAAGTCTCTGACTCTTGGTTTTAGCTCAGGTCATGATCTCAAGGTCATGGGATCGAGCCCCACAATGGACTCCTTGCTCAGTGCAGAGTCTGCTTCAGATTCTTTCTCCCTCGCCCTCTGCCCCTACCCGCTCACACACGTGTGCACGCTCTCTCTCTCTCAAATAAATAAATAAAATCTTTGAAAACATAAATAAAATAAAATCTTTTGCCCATTACAAGGTTTAAAAATTGTGGTAAAATATGCATACCATAAAACTTACCATCATAACCATTTTTAAGTGTATGGTCAGTCTTTTGCCTGTCTCTAAACCTGGATCATTTTTCCTCTTATTACTGAATTGTAGGAGTTATTTTTATAAGCTGGATGCCAGTCCTTTTTTCAGATATATGTGTTATGAATATTTTCTCCTACTCTGTGGCTTGTCTTTTCATTTTCTTAACAGTGTCTTTTGAAGATCAGAAGTTTTAAAGTGATTAATTATTAATAGTCCAATTTATTAATGTTTTAACAACCATGCTTTTGTGTTCTAAGAAATCTTTGTCTACCTGAAGGGCACAAGGATATGTTTTCCTTTAAAGTTTTGTCATTTTAACTTTTACGCTTACATCTATGATCCATTTTAAATTAAAATTTGTGTGTGGTATAAAGTTGAGATTCTTTTTGTTTCCAATGGACATCTAGTTCTTCCAGTGTATTTGTTGAAAAGACGATTCTTTCCACATTGAACGACTTTGGCACCTTTGTTGAAAATCAATAGACCATAAATTTGTGGATCTGCTTCTGGATTCTTCTCTTTTACTGTTCTGTTGTTCTGTCCTGACACCAGCACCACACTTCCTCGATGCTGTTGCTTTACAGAAAGTCTTGAAATCAGGTAGTTTTTTAACTTTGTTCTTTAAAAAAAAAATTGTTTTGGTTTGCTCATTAAAATTTTTTTTGAGGGGAACCTGGGTGGCTCAGTTGGTTAAGCGGCTGCCTTCGGCTCAGGTCATGATCCTGGGGTCCCGGAATCGAGCCCCACATTGGGCTCCCTGCTCAGCAGGGAGCCTGCTTCTCCCTCTGCCTGCCGCTCCCCCTGCTTGTGCTCTCTCTCTCTCTCTGACAAATAAATAAATAAATAAAATCTTAAAAAAAATAAAATAATTTTTTGATAACATCATAAAGACAAGGAAAGATTTTTTTTTAAATATTTTATATATTTATTTGAGAGAATGAGATAGAGAGCATGAGAGGGGAGAGGGTCAGAGGGAGAAGTAGACTCCCTGCTGAGCAGGGAGCCCCATGCGGGACTTGATCCCAGGACTCCAGGATCATGACCTGAGCTGAAGGCAGTCGCTTAACCAACTGAGCCACCCAGGTGCCCAAGGAAAGATTTTTTTTTAAAGATTTTATTTATTTGTCAGAGAGACAGAGCCCGTGTACAAGCAAGGTGAGCAAGGTGGGCTGCAGGCAGAGGGAGAAGCAGGCCCCCTGCTGAGCAAGGATTCCCAACACAGGAACCCCAGGACCCTGGGATCATGACCTGAGCTGAAGACAGCCACTTAACCGACTGAGCCACCCAGGCGTCCCAAGACAAGGAAAGACTTACAAACGGAAGGAGATTAAGGAGAAAAAACAACTAAATGCAATGTGGGATCCCAGATCAGATCCTGGAAACAAAAAGGAACATTAGTAAAAAATTCATGAAATTAAAGTCAGATCTGTGGCTTAATTAGTGTTGTACCCGTGTTACCTTCCTACTCTTGGTGATACAGATATTAACACTAAGAGAAGCAAGGTGGAGGATGATGACAGAGCAGAAGGCCAGCTGAAGACAGAGCGTAAACTGACACCCTGCAACCTCCCCCCACCCCCCCACTCCTGGGTGGTACATGTGTGACATTCTTCCAGGAATTTCCCAACTATCTTAATGTTAATACCTTGCTAGAGGGGAAACAACCTTGACAATGGCAAGGCCTCTGGTATCCTGTAAGTATCTTGTAGGTCGGTCCTCTTTAGCATATGAAAGTTCTTTTGATTGATTGATTGATTGATTTTTATTATGTTCAGTTAGCCACTGTATAAGTATATCATTAGTTTTTTTTTGTTTGTTTCTTTAAAGATTTTATTTATTTATTTGACAGAGAGAAACACAGTGAGAGAGGGAACACAAGCAGGGGGAGCGGGAGAGGGAGAAGCCGGCTTCCCGAGGAGCAGGGAGCCTGATGCGGGGCTCGATCCCAGGACCCTGGGACCATGACCTGAGCTGAAGGCAGACGCTTAACGACTGAGCCACCCAGGCGCCCCAATACATCATTAGTTTTTGATGTAGTGTTCAATGATTCTTTAGTTGCATATAACAGCCAGTGCTCATCTTTTCCTTACTTCCCTCAACTCCCAAGTATATAATCAGCCACTCCTTAAGACCCCGGTGCGGCAGCTCTTTCTGCCCGCGGTCCTGGTCCCCATGCTTTAATAAACCACCATTTTGCATCAAAGACTTCTCAAGAATTCTTTCTTGGTTTTTGTTTCCAGACAACACCCCACCGAACCTGGCCTATGTTTCAAAACCCCATCAGAGGATATAAGACAACTCTTGGTACTATTCTTGCAACTTTTCTGTAGGTCTCAAATTAGGTCAGAATGAAAAGGTTTTTTATTTTTATTTTTTATTTTTTCAAGATTTTATTTATTTATTTGAGAGAGAGAGTACACACCCAAGATGGGGGGAGAGGCAGGGGGAGGGGCAGAGGAAGGGCAGGGGGAGGGGCAGACTTCCGGCTGAGCAGGGAGCGCGATGTGGGGATTCATTCCAGGACCCCAGGATCATGACCTGAGCTGAAGGCAGACACTTAACCAACTGAGCCACCCAGGTGCCCCTAAAAAAGGTTTTTTAAATGTACAAACACTGATTGTAACAGCTGTACCAGTCTGGTGGGGGAGGGGCAGGGGCTACATGAGAACTCTACATTCTACTCAGTTTTGCTGTAAATCTAAAACTGCTCTGAGCCGCCTGGCTGGCTCCGTTGGTGGAGCCTGCGACTCTTGATCTTGGGGTTGTGAGTTCGAGCCCCACGTTGGGTATAGAGATTATTTACAAGTAAAATCTTCAAAAACAACTGCTCTAAAAAACAAAGTCTATTGCGCGCCTGGGTGGCTCAGTTGGTTAAGCGACTGCCTTCAGCTCAGGTCATGATCCCGGAGTCCCAGGATCGAAGCCCACATCGGGCTCCCTGAGTCTGCTTCTCCCTCTGACCCTCCCCCCTCTCATGCTCTCTCTCTCAAATAAATAAATAAAATCTTTAAAAAAAGAAAAAAAAAACAAGGTCTATTAAAAAAGAAAATGGTGTTGGGGCGCCTGGGTGGCTCAGGTCATGATCCCAGGGTCCTGGGATTGAGTCCAGCATCGGGCTCCTTGCTCAGCAGGGAGTCTGCTTCTCCCTCTCCCTCTGCCTCTCCCCCTGCTTGTTCTCTCTCTGTCTCTCTCGCAAATGAATAAATAAAATCTTAAAAAAAAATAAAAAAAGAAAAAGGTGCAAATAAAGAATGAGATAGGAAAAAAAACTTGGTATGACTTTTTTTGGGAGGGCAGACATTTCTCTCCCAATTTTTTTTGTTGTGGTAAAATACATGTAACATACAATTTACTGTCTTCCCCGGGCGCCTGGGTGGCTCAGTCGTTGAGCGTGTGCATTCGGCTCAGGTCATGATCCCCGGGTCCTGGGATCGAGCCCCACATCGGGCTTCCCCGCTCAGCGGGAAGCCTGCTTCTCCCTCTCTCACTCCCCCTGCTTGTGTTCACTCTCTCACTGTGTCTCTCTCTGTCAAATAAATAAATAATAAAAAAAAATTTACTGTCTTCCCCGTTTTTAAGTGGACAGTTCAATGTCATTAAGTACCTTCACACTGTTGTGCAACCATCTCCACCACCCATCTCCAGAACTCTTCTCATCTTGCAAAACTGAAACTCTATACTCATTAAACAATAACTCCCCGTCCCCCTTCCATCCAGCCCCTGACAACAACCATTCATTTTCTGTCTCTATGTTTTGACTACTCCAAGTATCTAATATAAGTGGAATCATACCATATGTGTCTTCCTGAGGCTGGTTTATTTCACTTAGCATAATGTCCTCAATCTTTATCTATGTTGTAGCACACACACACACAATAAGCACAAACAAAAAGAATGAGCAAGAAAAAAAATTTGATATGTCTTTAAACTCTCTTTTAATCTTCAGGTTCCCTCTCTGTATTAGTTTTTCTATGCCATGTAACAAATTGTCACAAATTTAGTGAGTTAAAACAACGCACATTTTAAAAAAATTATTATTATTTTAAAATGTATTTTGGGGCACCTGCGTGGCTCAGTCAGTTAAGTGTCTGACACTTGATTTCAACTCAGGTCATGATCTTGGGGTTGTGGGATTGAGCCCCAGGTCAGGCTCCATGCTCAGCTGGGAGTGTGCTTGAGATTCTCCCCCTCTCTCTTTGCCCCTTCCCCCACTCACTCATGCACACTCTCTCTCAAATAAATAAATAAATCTTAAAAAAATAAAAAATAAAATGTTTTTAATTCAAGTATAATTAACATACAGTGTTATATTACTTTCAGGTGTACAATATAATGATTCAACAATTCTGTACATGTCTCAGTGCTCATCAAAATAAGTGTACTCTTCTTTCTTTCATCACAACAAGTGCACTTCTTAATCCCCATGCCCTATTTCCCCCAGCCCCCCACTGACTCTGGTAACGATCAGTTTCTTTTTTTTTTTTTTTAAGATTTTATTTATTTATTTTGACAGAGAGACAGTGAGAGAGGGAACACAAGCGGGGGGGAGTGGGAGAGGGAGAAGCAGGCTTCCCACTGAGCAGGGACCCCGATGCAGGGCTCGATCCCAGGACTCTGGGATCATGACCCGAGCAGAAGGCAGATGTTTAACCGACCGAGCCACCCATGCGCCCCCATCAGTTTTGTTTTCTACAGTTAATAGTCTGTTTCTTGGTTTGTCTTTGTTTTTTCTTCCTTTGCTCATTTGTTTTGTTTCTTAAATTCCACATATAAGCCAAATCATATGGTATTTGTCTTCCTCTGATGGACTTATTTCCCTTAGCATTATACCCTTTGGGTCCATCCGTGTTGTCGTCAATGGCAAGATTTCACTATTTTTTTATGGCTGAATAATATTCCATTGCATATGGATACCACGTCTTCTTTATCCATTCATCTACGGATGAATAGTTGGGTTGCCTCCACATCTTGGCTATTGTAAATAATGCTGCACTAAACGTAGAGGTTCATGTATCTTTTCAAATTAGTTTTTTCATTTTCCTTTGGGTAAATACCCAGTAGTGTGATTACTAGATTATATGATATTTCTATTTCTCATTTTTTGAGGAACCTCCATACTATCTTCCAGAGTGGCTGCACCTACCAACAATGCAAGAGGGTTCCTTTTTCTCCACATCCTTGCCAACACTTGTTATTTTTTGTGTTTATGATTTTAGCCATTCTGACAGGTGTGAGGTGATATCTCACTGTGATTTTAATTTGAACACACATTTATTATCTCACAGCTTCCACAGGTCAAAAGGCTGGGCATGACTGCATTGGGTCCTCTGCTCTGTGTCTCATAGGCTGCAAATAATGTGCTGGCCAGGCTGCATTCTTATCTGGTTGTCTGACTAGGGAAGAATCCATGTTTAAGTTCATTTAGGTTGTTGGCAGAACTCATTGCCTCCCAGTTGCATAACTGAGAGCCCCAGCTGTTTGCTGGGTGTTGAATGCAGCTGCCTTTAGGTTCTAGGAAGTGCCCCAAATTTCTTGTCATGTGACCCTCTCCATAGGCTGTTCATAGCATGGCTGTTTTCTTATTCAAAACAAATAAGAGAGTCTCTCCCTCCTGTTAAGATGGAGTCTTAAATAATAAAAAATAGTCATGGTAGTGACCTCCCATCACCTTTGCCACATTCTTTTGGCTGGAAGCAAGTCACAGGTGGTACTCACACTCAAGAGGAAGGGATCATACAAGGACATGACTCATTGGGGGTCACTTAGGGTATGTTGGCCACACTCCCCACCTACTTTTTTCTTAACAGTTAATTTGTTGAAGTACTGGGCTGTTACTATAGGGTTTCCCAGTCTAGATTTTTTTTTTTTTAGGATTTTATTTATTTATTTGAGAGCAAGCATGAGTGAGTGGGGGGAGGGAAGAGGGAGAAGGAAAGGGAGAAAAATCTCAGACTCTGCTGAGCGTGGAGCTCAATGCGGGGCTCAATCTCATGACTCTGAGATCACGACCTGAGCTGAAATCAAGAGTCAGATGCTCAACCGACTGAGCCGCCCAGGTGCTCCTCCAGTCTAGGTTTTCTGATTGCATGCACAGTTCAACATGTTCCTCTGTCTCCCGTGTTTCTGACAAACTGGTAGCTGGATCCAGAGGATCCATCAGACTCAGGTCAGATCCCTTTGGCAGCATTTACGTGGTAGTGTGATATTCCCTCAGGAGGCACATGATGTCTGGCTGTCTCTCTTTTTGATGATAGCAGCTATTGACGCTCAGTGCCTGCATCAGTTAATTCACAGGGTGTAGTGAAATGAAGACGTTCTATTTCTGCTATTTAATTTATTGGTTGCAAAACTCTTATAAAGAGATGCTTCTTCTCATCTATTACTTGTTTACCCAGTGGCATAGTTCATATAGGGAAGGCAGGATAAACGCTTGAGTCATTTCTTTTATTTACCAATTTCCAAGACAATAAATTGGTTCCCTATCAAGGTGGCCAATTATTTTTTAGGGGGGGGTCACTCCATTTTTATTCCCAGAGCCATGGCCACTCAGAGTTGTGTCCCAACACTGTAAAGGGCAAAAACCCAACCCTTCTTTGGTGTAAATTTTCAGGAGAAGTGGTATAGCACATTTTTGGAGTTTCCCAAACTAGCTGGCGACGTGCAAGGTCAGGTCGTTCCGAGAACTGGGGCATGGCCAATTATTTTTTAATAGCATTGTGAACCCATGTATTTAAACATATTTGATTGATTTGAATCCACTGCATTTCTTATCTTTATTGAAGTTCACAGTGTCCAGTGGGAGCCTCTCCAAACTGGTTCCTGAGTTTTTTTGACATGATCCTGTTAGTCTTGGAGAGTTTCCTGCTAGCTGGTCCATCAAGGCTCACTGTGTACCTTGCATCTCGTACCCTCCTGCTCCAGACTCGAAACAAGGCATTTCTCCAAGAAGCCTGATTTCTGTTCTTGGGAAATGATATTTCAAGACCACGATCTGGGCTTTTAGGAAGCTCATTGCTGTTGGGTTGATTGTCACGTCTAGCCTTTTTGGTGGACAGATTAGGAAATCTGTACAATTCCTTGTGAGCTCATCTGATAGGGGGAAGAAACAGGGTGTCACTGCTGAGAGGCAAACAAATTCATAACTGGCACATGCATTTTTTTCCTGGCCCTTCTCTTTCCTTCATTTCTGCTGTCCCTGCCCTGTGGCTCAATTTTATTCCATGACCAGCAACTTCTCCCCAGTGTGGGGTCCAGTCCTGCGGGGCAGGGAGCCTTGGATGGTCTCTCCAGGAGTTTATAGGAGTTACACCACTCCAGCCCCTTCAAGCACCTTGCATTTGGTCACACTCTAGCATCAGCTGCTCTTCTCAAATTGGATGCCGTGCTTTCCATGAATATCTGTTGATATTTTGGGGTTCTCCTGTTTTCAGGTCACCAGATGCTGCCCCCATTGCTTCATGCTGCTTCTTCCCCCACAGATGCAAGTCTTGTAGCTGTCTGCGATTTGACCGCATCCACTTGCATTTTAGGCTCCGTGGAGACAGCTTGTCACCAGTTGAGTTACAAACCTTATCTGTGGCTTTTGGTGACAGCCACGGTCACTCACTCAGCTGGTGGCCGGGCTAGCCTGGAAGGTCCAAAACGTCTCACTCAGCATTCCCCCACATGGCCTTTCTGCCCACACGTCGACTCTGCAGTCCGTTATCAAAGCTTTGTCAAAACATGGTGGTGGCTTCCCAGAGAGCAGAAGGCAGAAGCTGCTAGGTCTCCTAAAGGTCAATCCCACTGCATTCTGTGGGTTTGACTACAAGTCCTGCCCAGATTCAAGGAGAGGGAAGCAGACTCCACCTCCTCAAGGGAGGAGCAGTAGGTGCATGCTGAGGGAGATGGACCAGGACATCTTTGGAGATCCCAGTTCCATCTTGTCTGACCCAGAGCCCAGGCAAGTATCATCCCCGACCCTTAGGAAATTCACCTGGGGCCAGCAGAAGCCTGTGTCAGTCACTGTCACTAAGGGGTAAAGCAAGGAGGGAGGGATGGGGGTGCTTCTGGCCTCCAGTTCCAGAAGGGAATCCTGGTGTTCCAACTCTACCATACTCCACCCCGGTTGGAGTTTCCACCTGGGGCTCTGGGGGACCCCCAGGACGGGTGGGCCCTCCTCTTGGGGGCCAGCACTGTGAAAAGGGAAGGAATTAGCTCTCATCTTTCCTCCCCGCCCCGGCACTCATTGGCCTTCTGAGGGCTGGCAGGACATATGGCCCTGCTGGTGGTAAGTCAAGCCGGGAGCCCTGCCAGGGAGGGCCAGATGGAGCTGGAGGAAGGCACAAATCAGCCGCCAGGGCCGGCCCCATAAATAACACTTCTGGGCGTAGTGGCTGCTCTCCAGGCCCATCTCACCGGCCTGGGAGTCTCCTGGAGGTGCCCCCCTCCCCTGCCTCTGGCCTGAAACAGCACGCAGAGCAGCCTGGCACAGTAGTTCCTTGCAGCCTGCAGGGCGAGGACAGCTGAAGGGGAAGACAGCTAATGGGACATGTCAGGGCCACCCCAGAAGTCATCATTTGGTTCCTGCCTTGCCGCCCCCCCGTGTGTGGGAGTGAGCCTCCTGGCTGAGTGTGGAGACGAGTCACCGGCTGGAGCCCCGGCATCATGATGGAGGAAAGGGAAGGGCATTTTCCTCTCTGATGCCTCAGCTTTTGTTCTGGGGCTGGCTGGGAGTGCCTGCAAGGCTGACGCCATATGGCAGTTGCACTTCCTCAGCAACAGAAGCAGGTTTTTGCAAATCGGAGAGCAGGCCCTGAGCCATGTTCCAGCCTTCTTCTGTGCCCGGCTTTTCCCTTCAAGGTGAAGATTGGACTTTTCGGCCTCCAGTCAAATTCCACAGACTGAGGCTTTCATCCTGAAGAATCAGAAACAGGGAGTTCAACCTGCCAGAACTCCCAGCATATTTTTGCTGTCGGGCTCACGGTGAGCTATGGTATTGGGAGGACAAGGAGGCCAAGGTGAGCCAGGCTGAGTGTGGAGTCCGCACAAGCTAAGGCCTGGGAGACATCTTCGTGCTCTGATTCTCAGTGTGAAGCCCTGGTCCCCTACGGGAGTCACCTGGGGAGTCACCTGGGGAGCTTTAGAAAATGTCAGGTTCAATCAAGACACAGTGAAATACCGCTTCACAGATATTAGCACGGCTACTATCAAAAAAACCCAGAAAACAACGAGTGTTGGCAAGGACGTGGAGAAAGTGGAACCCTGTGCACTGTTGGCAGGAACGGAAAATGGTGCAAGCACCATGGAAAAGAGTGTGGAGGGGGCCTGGGTGGCTCAGTCGTGAAGCGTCTGCCTTCGGCTCAGGTCATGATCCCAGGGTCCTGGGATCGAGCCCCGCATCGGGCTCCCTGCTCAGCGGGAAACCTGCTTCTCCCTCTCCCACTCCACCTGCTTGTGTTCCCTCTCTCGCTGTGTCTCTCTCTGTCAAATAAATAAATAAAATCTTTAAAAAAAAAAAAAAAGAAAAGAGTATGGAGGTTCCTCAAAAAATTACAAGTAGAATTACTCTATGGTTCAGCAATCCTGCTTCTGGGTATGTAACCAAAAGAATTGAAAGTGGAGTTTCCAAGAGACATTTGCTCACACCATGTTCATGGCAGCTGTAATTCACAGTAGCCAAGGGGCAGAAGTACCCCAAATGTCCATGTTTCGATGAAAAGGTGGAGAAAATGTGGCATATACATGCAAGGGTATATTATGTGGCCTGAAAAAAGAAGGAAATCCTGTCCCATGCTACAACATGGATGAAACTCAAGGACATTATGCCAAGCAAATTAAGCCACTCATGAAAGGACAAATACTTTGTGATTGCACTGATATGAAGTACCTGAAGTAGTCAAAATTATAGAAACAGAAAATAGGTGGTTGCCAAGGCTGGGGGAAGGGAAAAGAGAAATTAGTGTTTAATGGATCCAGAGTTTTGCAAGATGAAAAAGTTCTAGACATCTATGGCACGATAATTTAAATATACTTGGGGCATCTGGGTGGCTGAGCTGGTTAAGCATCCGACTCTGGATTTCGGCTCAGGTCACAATCTCAGGGTTGTGAGACTGAGCCCCAGGTTGGGCTCTGTGCTGGGCGGGGAGTCTGCTTGAGATTCTCTTTCCCTCTCCCTGTGCCCTCCCCATGGTCATTCTCTCTCTCCCTCTCTCTAAAAATAAATAAATAAATCTTTAAAAAATATATACTCAATACTAGTGAACTGTGCACTCAAAAACAGTTAAGATGGAATTTTTTTTTAAATTTTATTTTTAAGTAATCTCTATACTCAATGTAGGGCTTGAGCTTACAACCCTGAGATCAGGAGTCACACGTTCCATCAACTGAGCCAGCCAGGTGCCCCAATTAAGATGGAAAATTTAATGTGATGTGTTTTTTTTTTTTAAGATTTATTCATTTATTTGAGCTAGAGTGCATGAGTGTGAATGGGGGGAGAGGGAGGGGAGAGGGAAGAGGGAGAGGGAGAGAGAGAATCTCTAGCAGACTCCCCCACAAGCATGGAGCCTATCTTGGGTCTTGATCCCATGACCTGAGATCAGAATCTGAGCCAAAATCAAGAGTTGGAGGTTCGGGACGCCTGGGTGGCTCAGTCGGTTAAGTGGCTGCCTTCGGCCCGGGTCATGGTCCCAGGGTCCTGGGATCGAGTCCCACGTTGGGCTCCTTGCTCAGCAGGAGCTGAGCTGCTTCTCCCCCTCTCTCCCTCTGCTTGTGCTCTCTGTGTCAAAAAAAAAAAAAAGAGTCGGAGGCTCAACCAGCTGAGCCACCCTGGCACCCCTCTGTGATTTTTTTAAACACACACACACACACACACACACACACACACACAAAGGGATGGGCTCATTTCCATTTGCAAATGTAAACAATTAAAAAAAAAAAAAAGATTACCAGACCTCTAGAATCAGAATCCCTATAGAAGAGGCTCAGGAAGCTGCCTTTCTACCCCCCCCCCCGCTTTTTTTTTTGTGGGAAGCTGCCTTTTAAACAGTCCTCAGGTGATTATTATTATTATTTTTTAAAAAGACTGTACTTATTGGGCGCCTGGGTGGCTCAGTTGGTTAAGCGACTGCCTTCGGCTCAGGTCATGATCCTGGAGTCCCGGGATCGAGTCCCACATCGGGCTCCCTGCTCAGCGGGGAGTCTGCTTCTCCCTCTGACCCTGCTCTCTCTCTCTCTCTCTCTCTCAAGTAAATAAATAAAATCTTTAAAAAAAAAAAAGATTGTACTTATTTATCGAGAAAGAGAGAGAGAGTGCACACGCATGAGCTAGGGGAGCACCAGAGGGAGAGGGAGAGAATTTCAAGGAGGCTCTGCTCTGAGAGTAGAGCCTGACCCGGGGCTTGATCTCAAGACCCTGAGATCATGACGTGAGCTGAAATCAAGAGTCAGATGCTTAACCGACTGAGCCACCCAGGAGTCCCCAGTCCTCAGGTAATTCTTAAACCCAGTAACATTTCTTGTCTTAGATATCATGATCAAGAAAACACGTGCTAAAACCAAACTGCCTGGCCACTAAAGCGACCCAAGAAAAACAACTTGTGTTCTCCGTGCCTTAGTTTTCTCATCTGTATGATGGGAATAATCATGGTACCTACTCACAGATAGGAGTGCTGTAAGGATTAAATTAATTCACAGCCACAAAGCATTTGATCCATGGACATATGATCACCAAGCACCACCAGCTCACCTACCACATGTGCTCTCCTGTGCCTCAGTCCCTGAGGGCTTGGCCAGGAGACCCGATCACGGCACTCACGGACTGGAGAGGAACTTGGCCCTTTCTCGAACACACCTGCATTTCCCCAGAATGCCTCCAAGGTGACCCCACATTGTTCATTTCCCTGGCAGATAGAGTGAGGGCTTGTTTTAGGCAAGACATGGACACATGGTTGGGGTGCTGTGGGCGGGCTGGCACGGAGCAGTGGGCCCCTATTCTCAACCCCTGGGCTTTCTCTGTCTGCCTCCCCGGCTTCCGGGGATGGGACAGCATGAGTGCAGAAATATACAGAGCACCACGTTCTGGGAGGGTCCCTGGTCCTATATGACCGCACAAGCAAATGCAAACTAATGGCTGTTTTGGTAGAACATTAAGAATAATGACAGAGCAAATGAGTTGCCTGTTTACTGTGTGCCTAGCTCTGTTATGATTATGATCCCATTTTACAGCTGATGAAACAGACACACAAAGGGTTTACCTACCTCACCCCGAGCCCCACGGCTAGTAGAGTGGAAGTAGCCTGGATGGTGTACGGAGCCTGGGGACTGGGTCCTACCTCTGCCCTGTGAAGAGGGCCAGCGGGGTCTGTTGATGTAGACCATGTCCAAGTCCCAGCTCTGTGACTCATGGGCTGCGTGGCCTTGGGAATGTCAGTTTCTCTGAGCCTCAGTTTCTCCATCTGTCAGATGGAGATAATGAGCTTGATCTTGTAAGGCTGATGTAAGAGTGAGGGCCCAGCAGAGCATATTCGTTTCCTATGGCTGCCATTACCACAAACTTAGTGGCTGAGAAATCCAAAATGAGTCTCATGGGGCTAAAATCATGACCACAGTGCTGGTTTCTTCTGGAGACTCCTCTAGCTTCTAGAGGCTCCCTGCGTTCCTCGGCCACAGGCCACCTCACTCCAACATCTGCCTTCCTCTCTTCTGTAGTCAGAAGTCTCTCCCTCTTATAAGGACCCCTGTGATTACATTGCATCCACCCAGATAATCTAGAATAATCTCTCCATCTCAGCAGCCTTAATTTAATAACTTCTAGAAAGTCCCCTTTGCCATGTAAGGTAACATAGTCACAGGTTCTGAGGATCCAGATATAGACATCTTTTGGGGGGGTGGTGGCCACCTTTTGGCCTGCTGCACAGGGACCAGCAATAAGGAGGGGTGAGGCAGGTGATCATTAGTATCTTCTGGCCTCAGGTCATTGCCAACTAGCTGTGTGATCCCGGACAAGGTGTTCTATTGTCTCAGTCCCAGTGTCCTCATCTGTGAACCGGGCATAATGATAGGGGCTATAAAATGACGGGGCTGCATTCAGAGGTGAAAATGCCAGGCCATGGTCTATTGAGTTTGCTGAACGATGCGCAGACACTGAGTTCCCTCGGGGGAGCTCAGTGCAGGGTGAGGCGTGAGGAGGCCCACCACCAGGATGGAGGAACTGGCAGGGGGTCTCTGGGGTCTGGTGGGACTGGGGCTCAGTCCATGGGCCTTGCTGTCTCTGGGGCCAGGTGGCAGTTAGGCTCCATGGCAGGGCTTGGGAGGCTCAGGGTGTTGGGCTATGTTGTAATTTGAGTAAAGGCTGCAACTTTGGGGGATGGGACAGGGATGCTGCCTGTGGATGAGCATTTCGCAGTCACCATGGCTGCTTTTCTTCCTTCTTTGGAATTCAGGGCCTGTGGGCAGGGGCAGGGTGTGCTCACAGGGGGACTTGGTCCTCAGCTCCTGCCCTGACCTGCTCCACTGCAGGTGGGATGAAGGAGACAGAGGGGGGTGGTGGGGACAGATGGGGCTCAGCACTGCCGTGGCCTGCCCAACTCTCTCCTGTCGGGGCGAGTACAAATTCAGCTGTCTGGGACAGGGACCCAGAGCCAGAGAGGAGCAGGAGAAGAACAAGGGCTCTCCTTTCTGGAGAAAGTGTCAAACTCTCTTTCCCAGTCACAATCCAGATTTTCCAGGAGAAAAATCCTTCCCTTCGAGAGGTGGACATGCTATGTGATTAGTGGAGTAATCTTCCCCATCCTTTGTGGAGTACCACTATGCCCTCACATTATTGGTAGTCTCTCTGACAACACTTGCAAAGTGACCACTGTTTGTTCCATGTTGCAGATGGGAAAGTTGAGCCCAAGGGTTCAGCCTGGGCCCAGGCTCACTCTCACACGGCCAGCAAATGGCAGAGCCTGGTTGGGGGCTCAGGACTGCCAGGGCCCAAGGCGGTGCAAGCTTTCCCTGGGAAGACAGGTGGCCTCAGAAGTAAGGAAAGGGGCTTTGTGATAAACAGATTCAGGACAATCCCTACTAAGAGCCTGACAATCTTTTTTATAGAAATAGAAAAACTCATCATTACATTCATATGGAATCTCAAGTGACCCTAAATAGATAAAGCAATCTTTAAAAAAGAATAAAGTTGGGGTTGCTGGGCTGGCTCAGTCAATAGAGCATGTGACTCTTGGTCTTGGGGTTGTAAGTTCAAGCCCCATGTTGGGTGTAGAGATTAATTAAAAATAAAATCTTTAAAAAATTTTTAAAACCCCAAGATTGGAGATCTCACATTTCTTGATTTCCAAAACATACTGCAAAGCAACAGTAATCAAGATGGTGTGGTAATGGCATAAAGACAGACATACAGATCAATGGAACAGAACAGAGAGCCCAGAAATAAACCCTTGTATGTATGGCCAAATGATTTTTGACAAGGATACTAAGCCTACTCAATGGAGGAAGGACATTCTCTTTAATAAAGTGTTGGGAAAACTGGACAGCCACATGCAAACAAATGAAGCTGGATCCCTACCTCACACCATGTACAAAAATTAACTCAAAATGGATCAAAGACCTAAACGTCAGAGCTAAAACTAGAAAACTTAGAAGAAAACATTGGGGAAATCTTCACAACATTGGATTTGGCAAGATTTCTTGGCTATGACACCAAAAGCACAGACAACAAAAGAAACAGCAAAAGAAAAAATAGACCAATTGGATTTCATCAAAATTAAAAACCATGTACATCGAAGGACTCTATCGAGAGATTAGTGAAAATTCTGATCCTGGTTTTTGCAATATTTTAACTGATATGTAAATCACATGACATAATAAATGATATGAAATAATCCACAGAACATAAAATTCACCGTTTTAAAGCACACAATTCCGTAGCATTTTGTACATTCAGAATGTTGTGCAGCCATTACCACTATTTAGTTCCAGAATATTTCCATCACCCCAAAAAGAAGTCCTGTACTCATTAGCTATCACTCTCCATTTACCCCTCTCCCCTTCCCCTGGCAACCGCTAATCTACTTTTTGTCTGTATGGATTTGCCTATTGATCCTATTTTTTTAAAAGATTTTTTATTTATTTGACAGAGAGAGACACAGCAAGAGAGGGAACACAAGCAGGGGGAGTGGGAGAGGGAGAAGCAGGCTTCCCGCTGAGCAGGGAGCCCGATGCGGGGCTCGATCCCAGGACCCTGGGATCATGACCTGAGCCGAAGGCAGACGCTTAACGACTGAGCCACCCAGTCATCCTTAACATAAAATTTTAATTATATTTTTCCCATTATCAATTTTCACTGAGAAAACATTTTCTGGAGTGAATCATATTAAGACAAGATAATTCCTTGAGCAATTTTCTAAAGTATATGGTAAAATTTTGTCCATTTTGATTTTTAACTTGTTGAGATTATTGTCATTGGGATCAATTCTTTTCTAATAATTTTTAAAAATCCCATGTGATTTATTGACTTTTTTGAAAAATTTTTTAAAGATTTTATTTATTTATTTGACAGAGAGAGAGAGACAGTGAGAGAGGGAACACAAGCAGGGGGAGTGTGAGAGGGAGAAGCAGCCTTCCCGCTGAGCAGGGAGCCCGATGTGGGACTCGATCCCAGGACCTGGGATCATGACCTGAGCCGAAGGCAGATGCTTAACCATCTGAGCCACCCAGGTGCCCCTCTTTGAGTCATTTTTATGTTGCTTTGATGACTTCTCAGGAACATTCATTGACCTCCCTCGTAAATACTATCCCCTATTTCTCTCTTGGGTCCTGTTATTCTTCGTAGCACTATCACCACCTGACATGACTGTATATTTATTTGTTTATCTGTTTATTGTCTCTCTTCCCTGCTTCTCCCTCTCCCACTCCCCCTGCTTGTGTTCCCTCTCCGCTATGTCTCTCTCTATCAAATAAATAAATAAAATCTTTAAAAAAATTTTATTTGAGAGAGAGAGAGCGGGAGAGAGGGATGGAGAGGGAAGAGAAAAGAATCTCAAGCAGACTCCCTGCTGAGCGTGAAGCCGACTTGGGGCTCGATCTCATGACCCTGAGATCAGGCATGAGCCAAACCCAAGAGTGGGAAGCTCACCAACTGGGCCACCCAGTTTCCCCAATCATGCAACTCTCTATCTCGGGGTCGTGAGTTCAAGCCCCACATTAGGCGTGGAGACTACTTTGAAAAAAAAATAAATAAAAAAGAAAAAATCCATTTCACTGCTTGGCTGTGCCACAGTGTTTCTAATACACCCCTACAGAGGGGCTGTAGAAACTTCGCTGGGCTGCAGTCTTCAGCTGTAACACACTATGCTGTGATCCATACCCATTGTGTTGGTGAGGAAACCAAGGTTTGAGAGGCACAATTTCCCCCCACCCCCACCCCAGGTCACATGGCCAGCTGGTGGCAGAAGCAGGATCAGCTTCCAGTCCGCCGGCTCTATATGCTATGAGGTATACTCTTATCTCATCTTGGCTTGGTCCTCCTGACTCAGGGATGGGGGGGACCAGCATGAAAGGGGACAGGTGGCTGGAGTGTGGGGCGGGATGGTGAGCAGGTAAACAACCAGTGTTGTTTTTTTCTCCTCGTCGGCCTGACACTGGCTTCGTGCTGAAGAACGAGTTGGAAGGAAGGCCCTAGATCCTCAGAGTGGAAAGCAGCCAAGCAGAGACCATGGGCTGAAGAGGGCGTTTTGCAGCAGTGAGCCTCGGGGCAGAGCCCTTGCATGAACCTTGTTGTTCCTTCAGGTAGGGTTTGCTTTGGAGGAAGTAGAGGCTGGAACACAGTCCAGGGGTGGAAAGGAGCCCAGCCCCATAATTCAGGAGACCTGGGATCAAGACCCAGGCCTGTCACTGACTCACTGGATCCTTGGGCAAGTCATTTAGCCTCTCTGGGCCTGGAAGTTGGGAGCTTGACCCAATGGGGCCTCTCCCGTCGCAAGATCTAGGTTCTGGAGCCACTGGGATTAGTTTTTGTTTTTTTTTCCCCCGATTTTATTTATTTATTTGACAGAGAGAGAGAGCGCAAGAAGAGGGAGGGGCAGAGGGAGAGGGAGAAGCAGATTCCCCCCTGAGCAGGGAGCCTGACATGGGGCTCGATCCCAGGACCCTGGGACCATGACCTGAGCTGAAGGCGACGCTTAACTGACTGAGCCACCCAGGCACCCCTGGGATTAGGTTTCTAATTTTTTTTTTCAAGATTGTATTTATTTATTTGACAGAGAGAGACGCAGCAAGAGAGGGAACACAAGCAGGGGGAGTGGGAGAGGGAGAAGCAGGCTTTCCGCCGAGCAGGGAGCCCGATGCACGGCTCGATCCCAGGATCCTGAGATCATGACCTGAGCCGAAGGCAGACACTTAATGACTGAGCCACCCAGGCGCCCCTGGGATTAGGTTTCAGGGCCAACTGAATCAAGGCTCCCTTGACAAGTCTCATTCTCTCATTAACACAGGAGTCAAAATAATACCAGATGTGGTAAGAGTCAAATGAGATAATGTATATAAAAGACCTTGGAAAACTAAAAAACCTAAAAAAAGATATTCATTTTGAGGTTGATATTACAAATGGTGAACTCTGCCCATTAGCACATCTTCAATACAAAAGATTATTAGTGAACTACATCTCTCTGTTGTTCGGGACACAGATATTTAAAATCCAAGCCAAAACACAAAATCTTTGTTGGGTATTGAACTTGATACCTAGCTTCTGTTTAGGTAATCTGCCTGCATTTAAGGTATAATGCCACTAGGTGGCGATGGCGTCCAGGCCACTGCGGTGTGCTCCAGAGCAGAAATCCTTTGGACCATCTGGAAGTCCTTTTTTTCTAAGTTCAGAGGCCTTACTGAAGGACCTGGCTAAGCCTCAGTTACCGCATCTGTAAAATAGGGATAACAGCACTAAATGGGATCGTGTAAAATCCTCCTGTGTACAGTAAGACCCTCAGGAAGTGTTTGCTTCTTTCCTAGCTAAGTGACTAAGAGCCTGGCTTTTGGAACCGGACTGCCTGGGTTTGAATCCCAGCTGTGTGACCTTAGGCAAGTTACCTAAACCTCTCTGGGCTTCCATTTTCCCTGTCTGTCAATGGGCTGGTAATTGTGCCTATCCTCATGGTTAATATGCATGAAGTGCTTAGAAAGTGCCTGGTCCCAGAAGAATGCTCTGGGTTTGCCACTGTCTATGTATGTCCTAGGGCAAACCCTCTCTCATGCATAGTCTGGCTCCTAAATCTGGGCACCTCCCAAGATGGAGTGCCTTGTCAAGACAATAGGTCTTCAGGGCATTTTTAACCCTCCTGGCATGACTCCTGGCCAGAGAAAGCTGCAATTCCAAGACTCCCGACACCCTGGTCTCCAGATTCGGGGCACAGCTGCCAATAGCCTCTGTCCACCAGGCAGGTGATGGAAACCAATTTGCAAGTGTGAAGCCAGCTGGTGGGAAGATAAGGAGAGGGGAGAAGGGGCTGTGAGGCTGTTTTAAAAGTACTTTTGTCCCTGGGGGGTGTCTTGCTCACCTTCGTGCATGCTGTTGGGAGGCAGCTCAGAAAATAAAAAATCATGGGCTACTGGGCCAATGGCTTTCCCCTGCTCTGTCCTGCCCCAGCTCCGTGCAGGTTTGCGGGGGAGGTAGAGGCATCTGGTGACGACAGCACCTGACCAGAAGTCAGGAGATCTGTTTTTAGCCCAGCTCTGTCACCAGTGCGCTGTGTGACCTTGATGAGTCTCTCTTCCTCTCTGGGCTTCAGAGTCCCGCTCTGCCAAAATTGGGACACACTCCCTGCCCTTCCTTTCCAACCAGAGATGTGGTGAGTATAGAGA
This sequence comes from Callorhinus ursinus, assembly GCF_003265705.2. NCBI lineage: Eukaryota > Metazoa > Chordata > Mammalia > Carnivora > Otariidae > Callorhinus > Callorhinus ursinus. Next base: position 6,195,350 of record NW_027397121.1, on the reverse strand, counting down.
AACTCCTCCAAACCTCACCTCCTCCTTGAAGCCTTCCATATTGGATGGAACAAAAGGACTCCAAATCTTTCCCATCTCCCCTCCACCTCTCCCAGGCAAAACATGTGATATGGGTTACTAATCTGTTATTTGCTCATTGATTGATTCCACAGGCTTGTTCAGTGCTGGTCTATCCTCCTGTCTACATGTCCTTTTTGACTTGTCTGCATTAGACACTCATCTGGGGAGGGCTGTGCCTGCCTCCTCAACTCTGAATGGCATGCGGAGTCTAGCAGAGGAGGCTAGCATGACCAAGGCATGGCTTGGGGTTCTCAGTGGGGAGGAAGTTCCCACTGAATCCCAGATGGGCTGGAACCCTTAGTAGGACTGAGAAAAGTGAATTGTTGGGGAAACAAGAGATGTGAAAAGTGCCTTGAGGAGCGAAACGGATAAATGTCTTATTTTCTGGATAGGGCACAGAATAATAGAGGGAGAGGGAGATGGAGGGGTCAGCTTTGAAGAGCATAAGATTTGCAAGCAGAAAATCTGGAAGGAAACTAGTTCAATTTTAAGAAGCAGGAAAGTTCTGTGTCAATTTCCAAAATAACATATTATTTTGGTTTACACATGGACAGGTATGTGTGTGCGTGTGCGTGTGCGTGTGTGTGTCCGTGTACTTTCTACTCTTTTTTCTTTTTTTTCTTCAGGGCTTAGGCTTGCTAGGGTTTTAATTCTAGGCTGGGCATACCTCAACTCCAAAGGGAATAAGTCAAGCCTACCGGCTCCCTCACCTCCGTACCCTTCCCTCCATCATCTGCCTAATCAGGTCTGCCTCTCTATTCTTCTCCCCACAGTTGCCCTCACTGGTTCTACCTTCTGTCAACCTCCAGCCCCCTAGCCTTTCTTACTCTCTGCATGATGACCCCCATCCCCTGGGGATGCCTCTACCCTTCCCACTCTTGCCATCCTCCACCAAATGCCTGGCTGCCAAGGGACACTGAGCATCTTTGATCAGTCAGTGTCATATGCTCTGGACTTCACTACATTTTCAAAACGTACTAGTCCTGGGCTCCATTCCATCTGCCTCAAAGCCTGATGACACACTGGGCAGGCTGATATTGAGGAGGGGCAGGTATTGTAGTCTATCCAATCTAGAGTGCACTTTAAGAGCTCTTGGGGAATTAGCCTCTTCACCTTGAGAAAATTCTGTCCAACAGGGGAATTTCACAGCGCTGTGGAGACCCAAACGGGAGAGATTTAGGGGTATGTGCAGTTAATGATAATAATAGATATGATTTATTGCACACCTATTATGTTCCAGGCACTAGGTTAGGTGCCTTACATCCTTTGCCTAATTCCAACAACCCTGCGAAGCAAGTGTATTGATCATGATAATAAAAACAACAAAATTCTCTGAGTACTTATGTGCTAAACAATTCATCTTTATTGTCTTGTGTAACATTCACACGACCTGTGAGGCTGGAGCTGTTGCTGTGCCCCTTTTCCAAATGAGGGAACTGAGGCACAGATCAATGAAGTAAGTTGACACACAGCTGTTAAGATAAGGAGGCTGAACCTCGGAGGGGTTAAGGAATATGTCCCTTTTTACCCAGCAAATAAGCAACTGAGTGAATCTCTGTCTTCCCCCAACTCCCCCAAACATGCTCAACACACCTCCTCTTAGCAATGGGAAGTTCCAGGTTGACAGAGGCAACTGGGACCAGAAACTTCTGGGGTGGGGAAGAGCGTGGGATTTCATCAGCTCCAGACACGAGGGTGTCCAGCATGCTCCGGGACCCCAGCCCAGCTACCTGCCAAATGTCTCCCGGCTTTGCTGGCCTGTCTCAGTAATCCTTCACTGCCTCTGGCCGCATCTGGCTCATCAGAATCGCAGCACACCCACTGGAATGCTGCCTCCTTCAGGAAGCCTTCCTGGTTGGCCCTAAACCAGAGCCCTTTGACCTTTTCTGGGACACTCCACTCGCTTGGTTGCTCTCTTCATCCTTGCGGTAGGTACTGTCATCTGGCCTCCCTAATTAGGTGTTGAGTTCCTCTAGGCTCTACACCTGACATGCAGTCAGTACTCAGAGAATTAGAGAATTCTCACTGAATGAATAAACGCCGCTCACCCACGTTCCCCTGGGTCATGAATTTCAGTGCCTCTGGTGAGGAGGGGTGGGAGAGGGATGGCAGGAAATTATGTGTGGCCAGCCCAGGTGCATACAATAGAGAGTGGTGAGGTCTGTGGCAAAGGAGAGTTTGCATGCCTACCTGAGGGACTTACAATCAAATTCCACCACTCCCATTCCCCACGAATGTCCGGGACCTGATGGCCCTGTGAACACTATCTTTCCTTTTCCCTGGCTTTATTTCCTACTTTGTGTGTAACATCTTAAAATATACCATTTATTATATTCAACATCTGTTTTCCCTGACAAATGCGAACTCCCTGAGGGCAGAGATTTGGTGTTTTGTATTCTGCTGTAGCCCAGCCCCCACGGGCACCTAGTAGACCCTCAACAGACAGGTGTTGAATAAGTCATCAGCCCCTGGTATGTGTCTGCAGTGGAGAGCTGCCCCAGTGCCCCTGCTGTGTCCAGGCTCCCGGAAACACTCAGGGTTCAAGTCAAGAAGAGTGAAGGCCGTTGGGGGTCACAACAAGCCTCCCACAGAGCCCCAAGGAGACGGCCTAGGGTCTGTCTTCTTGATGACAGCAGATCCAGCAGGAACTAAGGCACGAGGGTTAGCGGCTGACCTTTGGGGGTCAACTGGGGCGAAGGTGATTTTGGGGGGGGAGGGTGGGTTGGTGGGAGAGGAGGGGCCATCACTCCAGAGCGCTCCCCCCGCAACACACACACGCCACACGCACCCACAATACACGCACCCGCTCGTACCAGAAGACGCAGGGTTAGGAGAGGCCGGAAACCGACGGACGGACTGTCAGCCAGGACGGTCAGACAGGGCGAGAGCAAAGTCCCAGAAGGTGTGGAAAGGGCACTGAAGGGAGGGGAGCGCCCCCCCGTCGCCCCTCCGGAACGCGCTTGCTGGAGGGCTGGGGAGAGGAGGAAGGGGGGGTGCACCCGGCGCCCGCCCGTCCGCCGCAGAGCCCCCGTGGCCCAGCCGGGAGCACCCCCAGGAGGCGGCCCAGGAACTGGGGGAGCCGCCGGCCCCCCCCTTACCCCGGGGGCGCCTGCTAAGCCGGGTGCTGCCTCCGCGGCGCTTCCACCTGCGCAGGCACCGCGCCGCCCTGCGCCGAGCTGCCATTGGCTCGCT